>NC_092577.1:7655781-7965912 GCF_037975245.1 Apostichopus japonicus
AAGACAAATGCCTCTCTCTGATGCATATAATTGCAAGCTGAAAATAAGCCTATACATTGAGGAACGATTTTCTTTCATTCATTTAGGTTGGACCTAAGCCTAAAGGCGTAACTTCTGCTATGAAAGTATTTTAAGACTAAATGTCTCTTTCGAACAGACTCTGTTAGTTTATTTATGATCTGGTCTGAAAGCAATACAGTTAAAGGATAGCACATGTTTTGATTGGAAGGGATATGTTGTGGCTACATGAATGAACTTTCAAATAACCAGGATTTACATAATAACAGTTTGACTAACATGAGCTCAACAATATTGCTTTTAAATTATTGAAATATTACAATCGACATGGAAATATGATCATACAGACATGGATTATAATTCTTATACATTAGAATTGCCATGAAGACGCCATGTTAATATAGTAAGCTGTTGTCATAAATTGAAGATATATCCTTTGTTATGACCTGTTTAGTATATCAGTATATATATATATAGCTTCCCACCGTTACTGTCTCATGTACGTTACTTACCAGTACGATCATCGCTTTTTGGGTTTATCAACCAGAGTAGAATTTAAGTCTAGAATCCTTTAATCCTTAAATAATATGAAAATCACGATAAAGAACATACGGAAACAGGAATGAAGAACATCCAATTGACAAGATGGCGTCTTGTAGGTCATGTGACGTTCTAACATACGATCTTGGACGCTAAATAAGTATCGGTAGGAATCAGTTCATAGTTGAACTGGTTACAAAGTTCATGTTTTATAGTATACGCAATAAAATACTTTATTTGATAATACAATTTATAGCTGATTTTTATGCCTTTTTGTGTTTATTCTGTCATATCAGCCGTTCTAAAGTACCTACTGTACGTATATGCATTGCTCTCAGTTACGCCCATTAGTAAAACAACCATTGTAAGTTTCCGATGTATTTTGTCTTATGTTTGTAATATGCATGTGAAGTGCGCAAACTGTGTAAATGCAAATAAAAGCGGCGATGGCTAACTCTGAATATGTCTTGACAAGAAATCTACAGATTGGTAAACGAAAATAAAAACAACGTAAAACCACTGTTTATTAAACATATTACAAAAAAGGAAAGAAATTATACACATTTACACGAAAAAGGGTGTAGATATATTGAGCTTTAGAGCGGGATTCTAACAAAACTAAGATTAGGATTGCAAGGGTCCGTGATAAGAGTCCCGTTCTAGCAACAAACAATATGTCTCAGTCAGTTATCCGTTGTTGATTAGCTGCAGTAAGACAGGATTTTAATTGAACGGAAGAAAAAAAAGTTATAGTTAAAGTCATAAACAATGCCTCTTATATATGAACGGGTTAGATGTTTTTAAATTATTGAATCATGTTAGAAAACTGAAAAAATCATATTGTTTTTCAGAACTTTATATGCTTCAGTTAGGCGATAATATGGTGCAGTAGCGCAATGGCGTGCCCAGAATATCAAAGGTGTGTGGGGGGAAGGGTGGCTGGGTATCAATTACTCCCTATTGCTTAAGGTATTGGAGTCTGAACTTTTGTGATAGTCCCAGAGGCGGATGAAGGACTTTAAAGAGTAGGGGGACTGAACTGGATTATTGAAACCGGTTGCTACATGAGATGGGAGTCTGGAGATCCTGCCGCGAAAAGATAAAATTTAGACATAAAATTATGCGCAGTGCATATTCGCAACTCAACGCAATGTTCACTAATACATGATAACATAATAGTTAGGTTGATGATACAGCCGTGTCAAGGTCCAATTCTCACAAGGATGATTGCAACAATCCTCCGAGTGAACCACTTCCCAACGACTGAGGATCCGAGATGTGACCATGACCCACATGCACTGTCCACACCATTGCACCCCGACTGATGACCCGAGGTGGGGCCATCGCCCACATCCCCTGACTGACGATCCGAAATTGGGCCATGGCCCAGTTGCCCTCCTCCATCCCCTTGCGCACTCTATTGTAGGAGCGACGAATGCCAGGTCCGGTCCCGAGGACAATACCGGGCCCCCTCTTTTCAATGGTCACATATCTCATAATTTGTTTATAGCCGCAGACTGCAAAATGATGCTATCATTATATTACGTCAACCTTTATGTATATACAACTCTGCTGGCGTTTGTCATAAAACAACTTTCCACTTCATTTAGGGGAGGGGAAGGGAGAAGATGGGAAGGAGCAGAGGAGGAGAGGAGTGGAAGGGTTGGGGAGTGGAAGGGCAGGGGAGAAGTAAGGGAGGGTAGTGGAATGGAGGAGCACGTGTTCCCATTCTCCCAGTGGCTACGGTATACTATATATATTTATTGTATATAATAGTACGTACATAGGCAGCATACGCAGGTAGCCATATACCATGGACCCAAAAAGAGATGTTGTTTTAATAAAGACGACAAGCCGGTACCACATGATGCAGGTAACTTTGTCTAAAAGAGTCAATTATTGATTCAAAGGAAACTTGTTCGATGAAAGCTCGTTCTATGCTAAGCATGACTATTGATGGAAAACTTGACCAGAGGCAGATCACGCAGTACTATAAACACAAGCAGCCTATCCAATATTATATTTATCATGGCTAATTATTTTCGTTTTCCGATTGTCCTTTTGCCAACCCCGGTTTCGTCCCCTAAAATTGTTTGATTGAGGGGAGTAGGGGGGGGGGGTCCCTGTCCTTTTAGCCCTCTGGATACGACAAAGCTCATATCGAGTTTAGTAACAATAAAACCTATTATTATATAAATATATATATATGTATATACATATATATATATATATATATATATATATATATATATATATATATTTAAATTACTTATAGCATATCTCTTTTAAATATTGATCGTACTGAAGATTATCAACATCACACAATAACAACAAGCAGTATTGTGAATCTTGTTCCATCATTTAATTCGTCTGCTCATCTATACAACCAGTGTAAGTTTGAGATAGATTCCTATATAAGAAATGCTCCTTATTAATAAAAAGGACCCTTTTCAAAATATAAAAGTGCCCTTGTCTCTTAAGAAGTGCCACTCTGTTGGTAAATTAACGACAAATATTATTAAAAAGTTTGTGTTTTTTATTGGTTCTAAAACGTAAATTATTGACATTTGTGGTACAGACTTAACAGGGACTGTTTTCTCTCCAAGAGTTTGGCGGTTTTACCCTTAAATGAATGTCATATATCACACTGCTCCGATGCCTGCAACCCACTCTTTCCGTATTGTATGTATCTTGGACATAATCTTAACGATATTTTGATATACGTCCCACTGCCTTCTGTATAAAGATACAATGAACAGGAATAGGTCACGTGGTACCCCAATAATCATCCCACAGTATAGGCAGATTATGATCGTTCGTGTTTATAGAAAAGATGAAGATATAAGTAACCCCTTATCATATCATGTATCAGCGTGTTCTCATTGGCTCATTCAGATTCTCTCATAATTACCAATTCTCTTTTATATTAATTTATCATACAAATATAGGTTATTAGCTTGACTAGTCGAGGTTAAACTATACTTTTGTCTATCTATTCCAGTTTGGTCTTTAAAGTATATTTATAATAATACTATACTGCTATGTAAAACTTGTATAGGTAACGAACCAATCTATTTAACGTATTCAACTGATCACTGTTGCTACGGCCCTATATATTAAAGATATACCACATTCACAAGTACATAAAAGTACGTTAGAATAGGTACCGTATATAAACAGGTATATCAGATCTCAGTGACCCAAATATAGATGTTGTGCTGGTTTATATTAACGACGACAATCTATTGCGTCTTAGGACGCACGCAACGTTTCCTGAGGCTAATAAATTACTGAAGCAAAGTTAACTTGTTTGGAGAAATCTCGTTATGTGCTTAGTATGTGCTTAGTAATGAAGGAAACCTTGATCAGTGGCAGAATACGCCGTACTATAAACACAAGTAGCCTATCTAGTATGATACATAAATATTATGGCTATTTTGTTTTTAGTTTGTCACTTCTTTTTTGCCCACCTTTTCTCGTCCTCGAAATATATGTGGTGGGTGGGGGTGGGGGAGTCTACATCTCCTTGCCTACACCCCTCTTCCCCACCCCTCTGGCTGCTGGCTACTGGAAGGAATTATATTACTCCAAAATGTATTCTAAGCCCTGCTAGGAATCCTGGGACTTGAGCTGAGACATTTTTACTTTTCAGATATTGAATTTTCAAATATTCCTTTTTTTATCGAACACATTATTTTTCCGAGAGGCATTCAGCCTCATTGGGGTACAGGACCTTATCATTTTGAGTTATTCTTGCTTTATTGTATAATACTCTGATTTCCCAGGGGTACAAGGGTGGCCCCTGTGTACGCCCATGTCTGATTGGGTGTATCAAGTCACGATAATCCGATCAAAGTTGACAATCACGAGTATCAAGTGGCTTAGAATGGGCTCAGATAGATAATGTGTCAAAGAGGGAAATGTTTAAAATGGAATAGTTGAATGTAGTTATAAATAATGTACATAAATGACCATTATATGAGTTTTATAGCAAATTTATAGACAATAACACCTGTATGATAATTACCAATGACTAATATGTGTAAGATACAGCTTTGAAATGTTCAGTTCTTCATGTCTTGGTTAGGTTAACCCTACCCCTAAATTGCCTAAAGTTCTTTATATATGTGGATTTAAACATACACTAATATAATACTCTTTCTATTGAATTAAGGTAATTGTTTGATATTTTATTATATACATGTATATATAATCAGATACGTAATCTACTCTGCTTGCTTCTGATTGGCTTTCCGTTCCTGTTAATTAGTTATATTACATAGCAGATCTCTGTTGCATATTGACCTTACTGAAGATTATTTTTACTACATAGTGACAGCAACAAGTATCATTGTGAACTTTGTTCTGCCATTTACTTCACCTGCAGCCCTTCTGTACAACCATATAGTAATATTGAACAAATTCAGACCACTTACATGAAGCTTGCAGTGATGTGTCTGGTAGGGAATGGTAGGGGGGTATATATTAACGATATTATTTACAATAATAAAGTACCCTGTAAAAGTGCCCCTTTCCCCTTATAAATTTTTAATTTTGTAAAAATACCCTTTTTTGAAAGTTACGATGTACCATATTGTTGAATGCATTAACACAATAACAATTAGAATATTCTCTTTTGTTACAACAGATCATTAATGCTGTATTTTGTGATACGGCATGCACAGAAAACAGTTTTGCCGGAAAGTTTATATGTAACTTGGTGGTCTTTAGCCCCACTGCCCATTGGAGTGTGTCCCCCCCAATCCCCACCCCAACACTTCTCATGATTTAAAACTCTTTCGCCGTCCCTGGTAGAACAAGACAGTGGACAGACGAAAAAAATTCCCAACTAGGCAGAAATTGTTCAGTTTTATTAGAAAAGAACAAAACAGAATTGAATCCAGTAATATCATTCAAATAAATTCGACAATGCAAAATATTTATCAGATTATTCAATTTGATAAGATTATTCAATATTTATCACGTTAATCAATATTTATCAGATTATTCAACACTCTCATAACCAAGGTTGGTGTTTGATCTGTCTAGTTTTAATTTTCACTCGTATTAAGAATGAGATGGTCAAGCGCCCTCGAAAGTAAAAGGTTATTCGTCCGCGAGTTGGTGGTCGTTTATACACCGAATATATGACATACACCCTCAATTAGGTTGACACCAGCACACGATTAGGTTGGTAATGGTAAAGTGATGGTTATTGATAGAATAAATGAAGCATTTTTAAGGATCAAGTTGCTGTAACATTTTCAGAATAAATAGATATGTTGATTGGTATTTTCTCGAAAGGAATGATGAACCGACGTTCTACACGCCATGTAATGAACTCACAGAATAAAGTCGTTCGATATTTGATCGAGTGATTTTGATTTCAATGGGCCTTTCCAGCATCCTATCCAATGGTGCTGTCATATAAGTCCTAATAAGATAATTATAATATAAGATAATTAAGATAAGATAAGAAAAAAGATAAGATAATTAAAGTGAAAACTGGTGTCACCAAGCCCCCCCCCCCCCAAAAAAAAAAAAAATGGAAAACCGTGTTTACTGATCACTTTGAGCCTCGTTGCTGTGTATGCGCGAGCTGACACTCTGGAATCTGGAATCAAAAAATGACGATCTGTTCTCCCCTAAAGCTGGTTTGTGTATATATGAAACTATCAGATTATTTTGACCAATAGCAGCAGGTTAAAGTTAGTTCGTGTATATATGACACTATCATATTATAGTTACCAATAACAGCAGGTTTAATTCTCGTAACCGCACTCATTAGTCTAATCTCTGCGGAAGAAAACTTCATCACAACCAACAACAAAAAGCTAAGATTTAAAGAGTCACGGAAGTATTTCCGAAAGAACTTCCGCGAAGAGACTGATCTAGGGATAATGTCGAGCGCCCTGTAAAATAAAGATTTACAGCAGATCTAGAAACTTGAAACATTTCGTGTTAGTCAAAACGTATTTCCAACTTTAAATTATTATCTTATGTATCATTCTCTTTTTATCCCCCTTTTATTCGTCCAGAACTTGTGTTCATGCTTTGATTAACTATTTGCCATGTCGATGAAACACAGTTTTGTGTAAATTCGTTTGCGCTTTAGTTTGATATAAACGTAGTCTACAAACTACACGAAATATTATATTTTTAAAGAGAATGGGTGTAATGAATACGGATATCGATATTAGCCCGATATATTTGTAGTTAACACACACTTTATATTTGTTTTGGACATGTCACATAAGATATTTCTTGTACTGCAAAAGCGTTGCTGCTACGCAGAAAGATATCGAGCGCAGAAGCGCTATACAAAATCTCTGGTAGTAATGTATGAGTGACGTTGCTCGTGTCAATATGTTACAATAAATCACTGTACGAAATACATAGGGTAATAATATGATATCAGTAATGATGTGTAACAATGAATCATGATGTACACCCTACAATGGGACCATAGAACTGAATATTGAATATTTACATTGAAAATTACAATTGATCAAGCTAGACACACTTCTAGATTTGTGAAGCTGATCAGTCCAGTTCCATCCTCCAAAACTATTTGCTCTTTTTTCTTTTCTTCTAAACAGGATTTTAATGAACGCAAGCATGTTAATAGTTTTAAGTCAATAAATGTTTTCAAAAGTATTAAAATCCTGTCAAGACCGTAATAATCGACTAAATAGACATTATCACGTGTCATATAGGGGATTGATATTAGGGTACATGGGCGTATCCAGGATTTTCTAACCCGGGGGGGGGGGCGCGAATTACTATCTAAGCGGAGCGCCAGCATCGGTTGGCGCGCAGCGTACAAGGAAATTTTTGGTTTTTATACCCCCCCCCCCCCCCCCAGATCACCGGAAACGGCACTTCTCGGCCTTGAAAATGACCAACCAGATATACACTTTTGCCCAAGAACCAAGTTTTTCCCAATAGTTTGTTTTCCATGCATAACCTTTTTGAAGATTTTCACCAGTCACACATCATGTTCGACCTCATCGCATGTCCTGTGGTTCATTGCTTTTGTAGGTGATTACACGTCGCGGCCCACATGCCCGACAGCCCAACTTTTCAAGGTTTTCAGCCCATTATTTGTTCAGAATTGAAAATTCACATTTCTCGTGAATAAACTCACTTCAAAATATACCCATAATGTTGCAAAGATGTCATCTATGGACAACCAATATAGAAAAGCCTCCTTCAATCCTTAACAGACCGGTCAAAATTGCACAAGTAGAGGGAGGTATGATGAAGAATGTTGGTCAAGAAATTTTCGAAAATTCAGACACAGTTAATTTATCGGTGTACCAATATTAATCCCTCTTATAACGGCTATTATAAACTTGGTTGAAGGAAATGGAAAAATACCAGATATTTTCGGAACCGAACACTACACACATAGGCGTAGGAGGTGGGGGGGGGGTGGCTCTAACTGAGAGAAGACGTAAATTGCCATGATGTAGCTAAAGGAAATGAATAGTTTACAAAATATCTCCATGATAATTAAAATAAAATTCTAAGCCACTCGCCATTACTAATGTAAAAGAGAATTTGATCTGAAATCTACATAAGACATTTCGTTGTTACATTAGCATCCCGCGGTTACTCAGTGGCGGAGCTAGGAGTATTGGTCAGAGGGGGCAGGAATGGTCTGTAGGGGCGCTTTCGACATTATCAAGGGGAGCGCAACCACGAGTTGACGCGGAGCGTACAGACAATTTTTGAGTAAAGATACTCCCTAGATCGTCGGAAATGATCCTTTCCGGGCCTTGCTAATTTGAGGATAAACGTAGAATATATAGGTGCCATCGCCATTTTGTCAGAAAATTACACCAACAAAATGTGACAAATGTCAATAGGTAGGTGAGAGCGCAATAAAAAAAGTCAATAACCGCGAATAAGTAAAGGGTGGTGAAAAACTGAAAAGGGCGCCAGCAGTCCATTTGAGTCCGCCACTGGGTTTACTGCGCTATTTCCACGGGCCGTACGGTGGCTGGCGATGTAATAACCGATGCTTGCTTACATGATATTGACATTAACACGTTGAACGCTCGCGGAGCGCGCGAAAAGTTTAGGTTTAATATTTCGGGCAAGTCGTTACACCCCCCAAATCAATGATTGGGTTCTTATGACTACACACATCGACAGTTTTGAGGCAGTTTATCTTGGAACCGCCATTTTCACTGATATGATGTGACATTTGTTGTTTGTTTTACAAATTCGAACAGGCGCGTAGCGAATAATTTGCCAAGGGAGGGGCGAACCCTTTAGGCAAACTATCTAAGCGTAGCGCCACCCTCAGTTGGCGCCAAGCGTACAAAAAAATTTGGCCGAAAGGGGGGAGGGGGTCGGCCGCCCCTTCCCGAAATGCGTCATGTTCCCCTACACCTCGGTCGAGTTCGAGACCAGCCACATTTAGTGGTTTCATAGCACAATTTATTGTTTAAGTCGTCCATACACACACGCGTTATGATATACCATACATAGCATATATATAGATACATTAGTGAGAGAGGAAAAATGGAAACGTCAAAAATGAATTTGTCGGTGTAAGGGGTAGGGTGAGGCGCAAGCCCCTTCCGAAATCCTTGATCCGTCACTGGCTACCCGGCCATGTATATATAATAGGGATCGGCACTGTAATGATGTCACTGTTCCTCTTTCTCTTCCCTTTCTTTCTCTCCTTCTTCTTTTTCTTTTCCCTTCCTTCCTCTCCCTCCTCCTCTTTTTCCCCCTCTTTTTTCCCCTTTTCTCCTCTTTTTTTTCTCTCCTCTTTTTCTTACCCGCGGGGCGCGCCCCCAACGCCCCCCTGGATATGCGCCTGGGGTAACAGAGTAATGCAAAATGGACATGGTTGACCTTTATTCGACTTCTCTAGCATGTTTAGAGCCAATACTGATCGACTTTATGGAAATTGCAAGTGATATGTATGAAGGATAGCTTCGAAGTATTGAAATTGTCTTGCATCTTCTGCTGTCTATCGGCCCAGGTGAATTCAGGATTTGGAAAAGTTTCCCCAGAAAAGTAACATTTTGGACATGAAATTTGGTATTCTGTGGCATATAGTTATTAGAATATAAACGAGGTGTATAATTTGGTATACATGCACGGTTGTGCAAATTACTACCTGTTAACCCCTTCCACCCTTCCAGATCCGTGCCTTGTACCAGGTACCAATTTACGGTTTTTTCCAAAAGTAAACGTGCCGAGGGTGACACATTTGATCAATAAATCAGGTAAATAATATTTTCAACGACCATATCAAATCTGCTTGTCGCTGATTGGTTAATTTTTGTCAGCTGACTACTTTATAACCTACTCACCATATCTTCTCCCCTCGAATTGAGCAATAAATATATTTTTACACAATGTCAACAACAAGTTTTGTGAACTTTGTGCTGTCATTTTACTCACCAGTTTATTGAATCAGACTTCATTCTGCTTATATGACCCTCCATAATGAGGGTGGTTTTATTGAAAGAATTGATAACGTAAGATTAATGTTCATTCGATATTTATATAACCATCATAATCCCCATGACATAGTATTTTAAATAAAGGGCGCTTTGTAAAGATAATTTATGGTTTATGATAGTATTTGTGGGATCGTGGAATTTTATTAGAAGAGAGAAAACAAACTAGAATTATTTCAGTTAAATACGAAATCATCATAAGAGCTACCATTGTTGTAAATCGACCAAACACAGTAAAGTATATAACTCTAGCGACCTAACACAGTTAATTATATAACTCAGGCGACCTAACACAATACAGTATATAACTCAAGCGACCAAACACAGTAAAGTATAGAACTCAAGCGTTCCATCCGAATACACTTGATTTCACAATACCTGTAACAGGACGTATGGTTCATGTAGTTCACAGTCCTACAGAAACCAGTGGCAGCGGAACCGGGGGGGGGGGCTTTGGGGGGCGCAGCCCACCGAATGAAAAATTGAGGGGCAAATGCATGATAAGCCCCCCCCCCCCAATATTTACCAAGGCTCCGGAAACGTGCATCTGCCTATTTTCAATGCATACTTGTCAATCTGTCCGATGCACACGTATACTATATAGGTGTAATAATTTTAGTAAATGCTAAGGGGACCCTCGGCGCGTCCCCTGGCGATAGACCACATTGTCACCCCAACCGCGTCTTCAAGGGGTGGGGTGGGAGTGGTGGGGATCAGGGCGAACATGGGGGGGGGGTAGGTGCGGAGCATTGCAGCCAGAGCATTTAAACGATATGATAATTGATTTTCTGTATCATGCCTCATCGATTATTAGTGTTTTAAATAAGAGTGTAATAAGCTAAACGCTACACTCATCAAAATTTGCGTTTACACTACGAGTACACGCAAGGCGTGGAACATGGCTCTATGTTTAAACGCAATCAATTATTAAACGAACAATAACACAATATTAGCATTTCACCTGTACTGTATAGGGTACATGCATTCGTGACAGTGCTCGGTTCATAGAAATTTGTTGGCAACTGCACATGGTTTTGGAATTACCCATTTGTTGACAGCAAAAAATGCTTTCTCTTTTTTCTTATGACATTTATTTTATTATTGCATTTAATTGCAAGTAATAATTTACTACACTTAAAAACTACGAGTAATAGCTACTCTCTTAAAACATCATCAAATATACAAATTACAATGTTTTTACATATTTTTACGTGCAATCTGAGAACTTGCAGGTTTGAGACCCATATTTTAGGGCTAGGTATTCGCAGCATAAAGCACTCGGAAAGTGCCGTTTTCGGCCATCTGGGGGTTTGAAAAACCAACATTTTCTTATACGCTCCGCGCCAACCGATTAGATAGTCTCCACACATTACCTCCCCCCCCCCACCCACCAATAATTTATGTTCCGCAGCGCCTGTCAGAAACATATAAGTAGCCTACAATCACGGCAGAATACTGACCTCTACTAAAGTACACCCATTGTCACGCAATTCAGAGCGCTACCCAATAACGTAAAATGATAACAGTCGGTCAATAACGTTACTCCTAAATAACTGGGAGTAATCTCCCTCAGTGCAATAGCGCAGTTTTGATAACAATTTATACAACTCACAAATGTATTCAATAATATTCTGAGCGCTTACAATATCTACGAACAGTTATACACGGTGCCGTGGTATTAGAAACCTACCGACTTGGATAATAGTAAATTATATGATAACGTACCGTACGTAAACGTCTTGAGAGATTTTGTCAAAGAGTCCCACGCTGCACGTTCCAACAGTTCATTTTATACTCGCCTGAACAATGGATTAAGTTTACGCCCGTGAGAAATTATACTTCAAAGAACAACGCCTCAGAGTTGCGGTCACCAGACTTCCGGAGACCGAGAGGCCAGGTGCACGATAACTTACGTCATAGAAAACAAATTAACGGGGTTTTCCCGACAAAGAATTATAACATTACTTAAACAGTTTATCCAGCATAAAGAATAACCTTCATAGTTAAATACTACGCAAGTTCGGTTACAATATATTCTACTCCCTCAGCTTCAGCTCGATCATTATGAATATGTTTCAAGAAAAGATTAGAACTCCAATAATGAACTTTAAAATAATATTAAACTCGTTTGAACGTTAGACTGATGATCTTTAAACAGTAGGAATAGTCAGGTTTGGAATTACTATGATATTTTTAAATCAAACTACACATTGCCCTGTATAACGTGCATCTACACACCGACTGACATAGACTATTTATGTTACAATATTTATCATATGTCAAACAATAACATAGAAATCTCCTAAAATTCATAAATTCCATTTTTGGAAAAAACCAAACCATTGCCAATAATGAAGGACATGATGTTGTTCAATGCTTCGTAAATCTGAATCTATGGATCTATGATGGTGAAACATGATGGCTTAATTTTGGTGGGTCGTGGTGTGTGTGAGGAGGGGGGGGGGGCTCACAAACTTCTGAAAGCTGTGGGACTTGTGACTTGTAATGGGGCAACCGCAGAATCACTTAAAAACGTTCCGACCAAACGGACCCTCCGTGAGTTTTCTACCGCAAATGCCAGTTCTTGAATATTTTCAAACACAGAGCACTTTCTTATTGCATATTTCTTAATTTCTTAGCAAAAAAACAATGTAAATTTAACATAAAATGACACATTTTAATTACAAAAATGGGTTTAATTGAAATCGGGTACAAGTTTGCGGTTTTCACACAACTCTGTGGAGAACGTTCTCCATTTCCGGCCCAATTCGTAACGTGCGTGCTGGAATGCTTTGACGATATACAATATACACGTACATATAATCACATTAACTACAAGAACAGTTGTGCCTACCCCCTCCCCCTCCACCCTCCCTTCCTTCCTTGTCCTCCCTCTTAACCATTAACATAAATTCGTATTTAAACACTGATGAAAAATGTACTGTGGTTCTGAGAGGACAGCACGACAAATTTCACTTTTTCCCTCTCGAGTTTTCGTGTGATTCGTTCGTTACATCTCGACGAAAAGAGTCGAATTGACGAATTTGCTGCTTTTCAAATAACGACAAGCCACAAATTATGACCATAAAACTGCGTCCCAAACTTTATGAATAGAGGGAGGGGTGCCTCTCTCTCGACGGTAACACAAGTTTACCTATTTTTACTGAAAGCAACATTTTTAGGTATGAAGGTATGTCTGTGACGCCCATACCTACCCTTGTACCGTAACCCCTCTGGCTTTGTTATTGAGGAACAAACAAACATGGCGAACAGACACTGAGTATCTGACGGACAATATAACTTGATGTTTAATGGGCCTGGGTGATCTTACCTTATAAGTATTTAGTGTATAAGTGTTTAGCTAGACAAGCCAATGATAATAAATAGGTTTACTATATTATATGCTAGCAAATATTAAAGGTCATTGTGCTGATTTGGTAAGATCGTGTCACGATCGTGTCTTTTTATTGGTTGTATAACATTGAAGGCAACAGAGGGCAGAACAGCTAAATAGCAAATTGAACGTCATGTTAATCCATGATTCATGGCTAAGTAGTACCGAGAACGAACGACACTAATACTAATACTGTGAGTGACGGTTATACAACATAGTAATTTGCTTAATAGACAGTTGTCGATGGCCTCTGACCCTTAGAAAGATATGTACTTTTATAAACGACTTGTGTGGCTCTTGTCTTCCTTCTCTTTTCGTATGACGATTTGGTGCTATCCTTATTTGGTGAAGAAATAAAAAAAATTCTTAATTTCTCTTTGAGAGTCAAAAAATTGCCATGTCTCGTATAAAACTTTGCAATCATGGAGGGATAATGTTTTTTGTGAAACAATATATTCCTCTATATTATTTGCTAAACTTAGTCAGGATCTTGAAAATAGGTATGTCGAAAAGATAGAAGTTACATTTTCATTAGTGCGATTAAAGTATTCTAATTCACCTCCTGAAAACATTACCATGTGTATTTTGAGTATATTTCATCGTGTCATTCTGACTATGATACAATACTAGCAAGCTACGAGACCTACCAATGGTTACAACTAGCAACCGGTTGATCGCTCTTAAATAGAAAGTTTCGAAGCGTTTAGTCCAACACAGATAAATATGTGTCCCACAAAGTGAACAGTAATGCATTATTTTGCGAACTCTTTTACTTCTATAGATTTTAGTAGGTTGCAGCATCATATATATTAGTGTATTTAGTTACGTTGTTGTACTTGTTAGAGGTTGCACAATACATATTAACGGATGGTGATACATTCAACGCAAAATGCAGCATTTAGGCCAAATTGTTACTGATAACTTGCTTATATAGCCATTTCTGTCTAAGCTCAAAGTCTTAAGTTAGTTTAAAATACATATTGAAATATATATAGATAATATAAATCATGTTTTCCTATCTTCCTTCAATCACAATAATTCATGAATAATGTGAAATAAAACATGCATTTAAAAAGTGCGTCCACTGTGATACCGCAATCACGTGTCTCACTGTACGATAACGTTACATTAGTTTCTGTAAATAATGAGATGGTCAGACATTCTCGTCACTTGATCCTATCATTTGATCTAGAAGCAAACACAAATGTTTAAAACAGGATCGGAAGGGCCGGCGGGAAGGACTTATTATGATGTTTATAGTTAAGCTTAAACATTCCACCTTGAATCCGCTGAGTTTGTTACTAAACACCAGCGGACTAAGCCTAAAGTCTTGCGTAATACCGATTAGTGTTAATGAGATCACAATAGCAAATATCGTAATGACGTTTTCTATCCTCAGATCAAGTATATAGGAACTTCGCTGTTGCACAGCGTTGGCTGTAATAGGCACTCGAGGAATAGATCTTTAGTCGTAAAGGTATTGTTAAACCTTACTTACAACTAATATAGGTCTATTGGACAAAGCCATGTATAAGTCCACAATGAATCCTACTGTATGTGTGGTGGAGGATAACAGTTCAAAGAGTAACAATTTCTTTAAATATGTAGCCTGTACTTTATGACTCACTGTTTTTAAAGTAATTTAGTAAACGAGTGGACTTACACAAGGAGCAGGTCAACGGGACGGTGGTTTAACAACCCTTCTATAATGTCGCGAACTTATCGAAATATCCAAACATAAACAAAATACGTACGAACTTTATCCAGGAAAAAAAGAATGCGGAAGCGAAGATGCAAAGAAGCGAAGAAGTATTCGGAATATTTTCATTATTGATAGCTATAAAATCCTCTACCACAAGCATGCATGGCCTCAACCCTAATGCGCTCCACCTTCTTTTAGTCTTGGTGATGAGCTCGCAATAGCCGTCATTTTATTGAGTTACGTTAAAGTAATTGAACCGATGGTATCAGCGAGAAGACTTCGAACGAGCTTTCCGTATAGATTTACAACGCTGTGAAAAAAACGGCCGACATACCTTAGCTTGATGCACCATGAGCTTAACATCTAACAATAATAATATCATTTTTAATGAAGAAAAAGAAATTAATTAATCATAACAGGAATTAAATCATTTTAACTGATATCACCATCAAACTGGAAATAAACGTTCGAAAATTATCACTGTCAACTAAAATACGTGGTTACAAGCCTTTGTATGCATATGCTGGAATACGGGAACTTAACGACGCGCAGATCTGTATGTTGTGTTTATAGATAGCAATGATGTAACTCTGGGGATAAGGATATCTCTGATTTTGATTTACAGCTTAGCTTGATATTTCAACAAGTTCCTAATATCGATAGTTCGATCATATTACACTAAAATATCAATGCTTTAGATTTGCGCATGCGAAATGGTTGTTGTTTAATCCCAGTACATGGATTAAAATATTTCATAAAATATTGGATGATGGAACTAAAGAATAAAAACTTGGTAATTTACATTTTCACCATGACAGCAATTTATATTTAAATGATGTTATAATCAATTCTGATCATTAAATGCAATTTAGAAGGTTGGTTAAGAAAAGAGAAAAAGGAAAAGCAGTAAAGACTACATCACGTGGTGCTTTAAACATTTCAAATGAAAATTAACGTCACCAAAAAAAAAATTGTGCTTGCCTGGACATTAAACTTTCATGGAGACATTTTGTTATTAGTATTGTTTGTAGTAAAGAAGCTAATTACACTGAGCTTTAATCGTAAGGTACTACAACGCCGTTGAATTACGCAAAACAATGAATTAATTTATTGCATTAGCGTGACATAGTTCGTTTGATACTTAGTTAAAATCGGTTGTAATAACGAGTTAGGTTTGGCTCTGATTTAGATTCCAAGAAACGATTTTCTTCTGGAAATGATGACTAATTTACTTTAATTACGAAAAAGGAATGAGTCACATGTGAATGTGAATTCGTTCTGGTTTCTGCGTATTCAACACAAATGATAGACAATGACTGCACTAAATTATTCCGCCTCTATCAAGAAAGTAAAGGACTATTGTCTTACCTAATTCACCTTGTTCTAATTTTTCCTTTTGGGCTTAAGTGGTGATTGACCATCGGAGGATGTTCAAAACATCATTTTTAACCATAACATTAATAATACAATTACTTGTTAAGCCGATATTTAAATTTATATATTTATCCAAATTGATGATAATAAAGGTCGCTCAAAGTTGCTTCTTTTATTAAGAAAATAATGGGCTAATTAAAGTTAATTAATTCGGTAAAGTGTTTCTAGTTGTTGATGTGACAATAACCTAAGTCTTGGAGAAGTGAACTGTTGCCAGTGTGTAAACTAATACCGTTTATTCCAGATTAGAAATATTAACAAAGACTTTCATTAGAATGTGTACTCACATGAGATGACGAGAGGTCAACGGGACAATACTTTGACATCCAATATCATCTGTTTATCTCCAAAAACTTTCGGGAAGTCAGGAAGGTAAAATTACGTACGAACTTCACCATCTGAAAAGAACTAACGTTATGCTATGGAGTATCCCGGTATAAAACCAAAGTGATCCTCTCGAAAAATTAAATCCACCTTCATAAGGAATCATTTTCTCAGCCCTCGAAAAAATGTATAGGTCTCTGAAAACTATTGATCCTGAATTCTTGGTACATAACTTTGGGTTACAAAATCATTGCGAAATAATCACAAGGTAATATCCTGGGATATTGATCCAACGAGAATAATATTTCACGAACATTTCCATGGATGAAAGTATTAGAAGGTTGCAGAGTCTTATTGATGCCTTTGAAGTAAATATTATTTAACTAAATGGTTACACTATCACCAGCAGTCCCCGTACGTTCAATTGTTATTGTTGGATTATATGCACGAGCAACAGCCTATTCAAGCTAAGTTTAATTTAAATACAATACTGTATGACCTGGATTGTTCACAAAGCTAAAGCCACCAGCGGTTTTTTTCTCATTCAGACTGGGTTTTTACTCGTATTTTTATGCTAATCTTACCGGATGTTTCCTCGCATGTCAACATTATTCCTGAATCACGTGTATCGTAAAGCAAAATACACACTAATGATATATTCTAGTTTCACTCTGTCGGAAAAAAATGGATTATTGCTCAATGCCGGTCTTGTTTTGAACCGGTACTCCAGGTTTTACAACTGAAAATGAAAGCTCATTACCGGCAATAAAATTGGATTTTGGTTACAAATCCGACCAATAATTCGGTTAAATAATCGAGGTTTAGCATCGTCAATGAAGATTTATTTGACAGATAATGCAGGTTTATCGTTTAAAATGATGGATTAAGGACCAATCGACATAAAACATCTTGATCGTCGTCCTGTTTTTAAATTCAATACATAGACACAAGTTTGTTCTTTTACTCCTAGCATAACTATATTATTCAAACTAATGTACTAGACAGTTAGTCATGTAAATGAATAGTTGTATTCACAACCTATACACCAAACCAAATCGGTTATAAAAACGAACACCACCCCCCCTTTCCGATGAATGGAATAAGCTTTAACGGTGGTAAGCTGTGTATTACTCTGGTTCCACCTTTGTTTCTCTCCATGTTTATATCTATATCATTATGTTCTTTTAATATTCATTATTGTGAACATCAACAATTAACGAACGTCAGGGAAGCTTTTTTAATCTCAGATGAACATGGACGATATAAATAATCCTACCACCTTACTCTGACTTTCCTGACCGTACTACACAGTCTTTATCTTACGGTACCTTTTTTATAAGCAGACGAAAGTTGTGCCCTTCCCCAATGAGATGCAAACTTTATTGTTCTTAGAGGGCGCTTGTACGCTTTATTCACAGAGAAATGAGAACTGTGAGGCGATCAATGCTGGTATTGTTAAGACCGGTACAGCGAAATGGTTCACTTTGAATGTAACATTTTTTTATTGGTTTTTTTTTTAGATGGACTCTTTCGTTGTAGGCTTGGTAGATTATTCTTTGTTTATTTAAAACAAATACTTAGATTGATTTTGATAAATCTGTTTTTTTGCTTCAGGAATACCAAAGTCAATTGTTCGTTGAAATTGTAAGGAGCAATTCACGCTAACAGTAAATTAAAATTTGGGTGTTTGTAGTTTATCTTTAGTTCTTCAAAGGATTAATTAGATAGACAAATATCTGGATGACGACAGGTTGCAAGCTTTATTAACTTAATTCATAACTCTCATTAAACGACTTAAAAACAAGATACCATAATTTGATTACTTGCAATCTAACTTTGAATATACTCTGACGATTTTGGCAACATTCTTGCTAAGTCGTAATACGGCTGCTTCGTGGTTTACAAAGAGAAGAACACTTTCTTTTCATCACAGTTGTGTAAATAACGTTTTCTTAAGAGTAACTTCAGGTAAATTATGATATTAGTACACGATGTAATAAAACATGCAGATAGAAGGCTTGTAAACGAAGAAGTAAAAATTTACACTAAATTTGATTCAGATAACATAAATGTATTTTATCCTGTATTATTAGTTCAAAAGTTTATTTCTTATCAGCAGGTGTACGGCCACAGCCACACGGTTATATTGGTTGATATTATTATTATAGGAGTTAACGTTACATGGCCTGGCTAGGGAGACGAAAACAATATTACAAATAAGCACACACGTACAATTTAAAGCGTCGTTAAATGTTAAATTATTTTTACCATAACCTAACCAAACATGATGAGGTGTAACATTTTTCCGGCCACAGAAGCCTTTCACACCCATGCCGTTCCTGTCTCACCCTCGAAATGGATCAACTAATTTTGTGTGTTATAATTTATTCTTGGTTAACATTGTTTCCCGCCAACTCCCAAAAGAGGGGTTAAAATATACTTCATTTACGTCAACATTGTTTTATTTTTATTTATATAGTAAGATATTGAACCGAATGTAGCCCCATACTACAGATAAATAATGGAACTTAACCACGCCAATACATCCACCCCCCTCCATTCCCCTTCCTTCCACTTTAATCTTCCCGTGTAAATTGGTGGTGCTGCATATCTTACACACCAACAGTTGATCATGACGTCATATATGCTCATGATTCAAAATTCTCAACCCCCTTCCACTTCCCAGCAAACCAACTAACTTTCACTCGTGCTAAACTTGAGCTTAAGTGCGTGTTATACATTCACGTGTTTATTATCAGTAGGTGATCTGATTAAACACTGACAAAAATTAAGATCAGCCAGCTTTCCAGTCAAATTTTCTCGTTATTCAACCAAATACTCCTTATCGTCGTGCAAATAGAGAGAGACCTTCGTTTTGTCAATCTTGAACTTTGATTTGTGTTCTGTTGTATTTGTTTATTAATTTTAATGATTATTATCAGTACGTTGACTGATTCAACACATACAATATTATCTATATGAAAAATTATTACCCTATCATTGAACTTTGTATCAATCTGATACTATCGCTTGCTTAGGATGAATTGCCACAATCTGTCAGCTGGCGGTTTACCATGAACTGCGTTGTTAACGAGAAGGTATATCCCATGCACTGTAGACCACAAAATCACACCATGAAGGATGATATAAGCCATTTACTCAGTCATAAATATGAAACGATACACAATCATACATTAAGTTCTGCTTTTGAATTACAGATAAAAACAAGTCTTTGGAGCAGCTAAACAGTTCTAAGCATATTCCAGTTTGGTTTGAATTACATCAAATTATATTTGAACTTACGTAACTATAGGCCAGAATCATACCTAGTTTATACATATTATCTACCGGTTTCACTACATTTCTGTCGAAGGTCATCTGAGGTCAGGCGGGACAAACACTTGTTTCTAGAAAAGTTTGGGATGAACGTGAAGAGAAAGTTTCAATTTAAAGCACAGAGACGGATAGCGACACTTTTATCAGGAGAAGAAGAATTTCTTTATTTTATCCGCAACTTTACCAGCCTCATCTGTTTTGAGAGTAACTGTATAGCAATAACCTTCTATGTGATCTTGATGCAAGATAGACAAGTTAGTACATAGACTACATGTTACACAGAGATAACACTGTTGACAACATTTCTCTGATTAGTTTCTTTTATTGCTTCCATTGATATTACAATATCAAGATTATATAAGATATATAAGATTCTACGATATGAACTAATGATAAAGGAACAGATAAATGGGATGAATGAGTTGTAATTGTATCACAATGAGAGACCAGGATCGCCTCAAAAAGGCAAGTGTCAATTACAAAATAAAGGAATAATTATTACCTTGGAAATATCTATTGTCATAAACAGATACTGCAATGCAATGATTTCTTCCATATTTATCTGTTAATCTGTGTTTGTATAGTTATGTGACAGTAAATAGTGTCAGTTTTGCGTGACAGGGCTTGGGTTATATTGGTAACCTTTATGACTTCATAATATCCAATTTGGTTAAAGCAAATACGACAGAAACTTAATAACAATGAAGAGATCATGAATATTCATTAATCATCAACCAATACCATTAATAAGAAGAAGCAAAATAACGATACAAGAAGAATGAAAGATATGTATGGAGAGCCGATCATTGCATTTAAGAGTAATGTTAAATATACAGAACATTATCTTCGTTACTATCCTATTAAAATCTCACTATTATAAGTCAAAGTCACGTATTCCTATCGTCTCCAAAGAAACATCATCATAGATGATAATAATGGAACAAAGAACTGGATTAAAAAAATACATGTCATTGTTATTAAGTAATGTCTTAGACAATGGTTTAGTATGATTCTGAGTAACACAATCAGTGGTTGAACGGTAGACAGCCAGTCATTGTTATTATGATAACATTTAACAGTATTCTTCTAATATTCACTGTATGACGCGTGAGTAATATCAAAGATTAATTCATAATATAAAATAGAAGGAACGACGAAAGCAACTAAATCTTGAAAGAAAGTAAATTTATACTAAACGGTTGAAGAAGAATGAAATCTAAAAATTAATGACTAAATATAACAATAATTAGAGCAAGTATTAGATGTAGTCTTAGAATAGTTAAAATCGAAGGAAAATATTTGAATATACAGATATCAAGAAGATCTGAAGTAAAATGAAACCAGTAGAATCATTTATAAGGCGCAATAAAATAACAAAGAAATTGTGCTAAAATGCATTTGAGATTTTTTTTTCAAAAGTTAGGCCCTGAAAGCCCAAAAATGGGCCCGAAATTATTGGGGTCCAGATGGCATACATGAAGCAGCTATTAACCAACAATTGATTCCCAAGTTCGGTTACAACCCGACTTACGGTGCGGTGTTGTTGCAATGGAGAGAAAATGTGGGCTCAGATGGTCCCAAAATATAGGGACCCAAAAATTCGGGCCAAAGATGTTGCCCAAAAATGTAGTTTGGTTGAAAATAAAATTTGGACCCAACAGCTCAAAAATTGGTCCGTAATTATGGAGGGCCCAGTTATTAACCAACAACTGTATACAAAATTCGGCTGTAATCCGACTACGGGTTGTGGAGTTATTGCAATGTAAACCGTTTTACGTTTGATACCATAACCTTATTAATATTCATAAGGTCAGCGCTACAAAATTTGGTCACAACTTCTTACTATAATAAGTAAAAGTACTCAATTAAAAAATAGCAATAAGATATCCATTAATAGCGCTAACAATAATGGGGACCTATCTATCTCATTAATTTCTTTTTTTTTTGAAACAGATCATATATGAATAAAAGCAATTATAAAGCGAAGCTTAAAATAATAATTAGATGAATAAAATGAAAAATATTGACTGATACGTAATATACTGAATATACATTTGTTATTTGAAATCATATAATATGACGTAACAATGACGTCATCTTATTGTATTCGTGTGAAGAACGATAATACATAGGAACAGAAAGAAATGAAGAAATGCTGACTTGGAACAAACATTAAAAGGAAGAGCAAAGAAAACCTTAAATCATGCACTCCTGGGTACCGAGTTTATTTGGAAACAATTTGTACAGATTTTACCCAAAGTATTCCAAACATATGTGCTTAAAAATAGTTCAAAGGTATTGACAAAATTAGGAGTTCAATTAATGTTCTGAGTAGTAAAGCGTTTGACGGGCTGAGGGAGGGGGTGGGTGAGGGGTGAGGGAGATAGGGGACTGGATTTGGGATGAATCATATCATTGCAAACAGTTGGACCACTGAAGGATGTTAGACCCTGTACCGAAGATTGCATGGAGGCCGAGAGCAGGTCACAAGCAATACCTGACCAGGGACACACGTGTAAGTGAACCAAACATTTCTTTCATTTACCCATGGAACGAAGACTTTGTTACATATTTGGGGGGGGGTGGGAAATCAAGTTATAAAAATAAATAATGCACATTACCGTTTAATTCCAATTCTACGAATTAGCGTTCTGGTGGTGTTGCAAATGACTACTTTAACATATACTTGGTCATCAATGTGGTGGGTACGTCATCTCACCCCTCCAACATCCCACGCCCACCCCGCCCCTCCAAATACACACAAATAGTAAGATAGGGATTGTGATATCTTTCTTCCCTCTCTCAATAGTTGACATCCACGAGATAAATAGTCTCCTATACTGATGACGTAGTGGGTGACAGATGACGTCATTAGAATATTGATTGGCTCTTAGTAATTTGATTTTGGCCAGATGAACATGAATTTTGCTTTGAATTGTAATATAAAGATAAAATGATATACATTAGTTAAGTTTGTTATCTTAATAAATGGATCGAGCAAAATACTTATTAGCAGAACAATGGAGAAGTAATACCTGTGCCCGACCCCCAAACAAACCCCCTTCCCCCACGGAAATAGTGCCGCAAGTAATTAAACCAACCAGCTAAATAAAACACCCCGACACGTGATACAATTAATTAAACCAACCAGCGACACTTGATAAAAGTAATTAACCAACCAGCCAAACAAAACACTGCGACACGTGATACAAGTAATTAAACCAGCCAGCTAAATAAAACACCCCGACACGTGATACAAGTAATTAGACCAACCAGCTAAATAAAACACCGCCACACGTGATACAAGTAATTAAACCAACCAGCTAAAGAAAAACACCGCCACACGTGATAAAAGTAATTAACCTTTGCCAAGTAATTAACCTAACCAATACCTTTGTTGTCCTCGTAGGTAGGTCTACACAAGGAATGTGTTTGCTCTGCAAGTATACTATCCTAACTATTGATATTTTGCATAGGAAACTATTTGTTAAGACGACTTTGTAGAAAACGAAGTGGAACAAGACAATGCCGCTTTAACTTGTTTTTATTGTGACCGAGCTGACCCCGACATCCTTGTTGTTTGTTAATCCCTTAATCTGTATTTCATTTCTCCTCATCCCGATCCCACCCCCATTCATTTTATAAATTCCATTTCACGTCCCTAATTAGGTCACAGATGCCAAACAGCTGACGAGCCATGACCTTGCTCAGATTTAACTCTCTTCCTTTCCACAGATTATATTATGCTGTGTGTCGTCAATGGAATGACGTCACCATATC
This sequence comes from Apostichopus japonicus, assembly GCF_037975245.1. Classification (NCBI taxonomy): domain Eukaryota; kingdom Metazoa; phylum Echinodermata; class Holothuroidea; order Aspidochirotida; family Stichopodidae; genus Apostichopus; species Apostichopus japonicus. The sequence goes on from NC_092577.1 coordinate 7,679,795, forward strand.
ACACATAGTCGTTTCCTTATTAAACTTCATATGTTTACTGACAGTTTTTGTTCCTGTTAGTATTAAAGGAGGGCTCACGATAATCTCTCATTTTTATCCGTTAATATTCATAATATAATGAGGAAGGGTTGAATGATACTAATCGTTATAATAACCGTTTTAGTGATAACACACATGTTAGCATATAAAGAAATGTATATCTCTTTCAAGTTATGACCTTCTTACGTCTAAGCAGCGGAAAGGAAGTTTGTGTATCCAACATTATTACAACAATGAACAGATACTTTTTATTCATTTTTTGAACTTATCACTCATCTTCATATATTTAATCAGGGACCAGCTTGGTTATTACAAAATATAATAAAACAAATTACAGTTGAAGCAGATAATATTAGTGATTATATAAGATTAGAAAATCACAGATATAGTAATAAAAGATCTGGATCATGATGGAGATTTTTATTTAATATTTTAAGACTTTACAATTAAAAGTAGCAGACACAATCACTGTTAACGAATACAATGTTAAATACTAAGATAGAGAGTAGTCAGCTGTATTGACTTACAGTTACTTGAGCCTTGCCAGGCTAAAGTACAACAGGCTTTCCTCATAACTCCTCTCATCGAATCCCTAAACAAGAGGAAAAATATAAGTAATGAATATGTATAAGATAATACAGAAACAAAGACAATGCAGTATTGTAAAATGTTGTAAATATTCATCATTTGCATCCATATAAGAAGTGTTTTCTCAAAGATAATCGATTAAACGAAATTAATTTTTACTTCTTTTTAAATTTATTGACCTTTTTTTCCAGTATATGTTTTTAGCAATCATTTCAGGGGATTTCACACTAGTATATCTTGTGCATTTTTTAGTACTGAACATGATGTGCAACTGGAAGCTAAAACCATGAAACCTTGGTCACTAATACCATGGACTTTGAAAGACTAGTTAGTGGAGGTTGGATTTTAATTAAAGCTCAATTGTATACTTGAAATTTTAAAAATATGTATCAAAAATAGCAAAACTGAATAGTATATGTGAAAAATATATGTCATATCACTATGACTGAACCAATATAACCCAATGCACTATCACATTGGTACCATACAGTGAAATGTTCCGTCCAGTTCTTAAACTGAAGCGATTCACACAGAGATCATAGTAAGTACTGTCAATCTTACAGTTTTAAACCAGAGTAAAAACTGGGTCGTGCTGTAAATCGGTAGCATGTGCCATAGGATTGCAGTAAGAACTAAGGATATATTTAATCCCAACAAATAAACTGGATTTGTTGGGATTACACTTATCCTGAGTTCTTACTATAATCCTAATAACACATGCTACCGATTTAAAACACGATCCAGTTGTTACTGCGGTACAAATGAGTTACAGTAGTTACATGTGTTCTCTGTTTATATCGGGTGAAACACTGGTCTCGTCAACCGGAATCGCCGTTTTCAAGTCAGACAATTCCTTCTAACTTTGATAAAATCGTTACATAGTTATATTCACGTCACTAAAGTCTTAAATCTTTTTGAAGGTAAACTGAGTTTGCTCTATTCATGCGGTTGATAAATGTTCAGCTGTTTGAAACCCCTTCGATCCAATGTTTTGTAAGATTGTGAAATGAACATACTAGCTCAGATATTCTGTGATGGTGTAACTTGTGCTATCATGAGTATAGCTTTGACTTTCAGGAGGAATATTAATAATGAAGACTTTAATTATTAATACATATTATGTGTCAAAGGCAACGTCGTCTTTTTTCTTTCTGTGTATTTCCTAGCATGACCTTGTTCCCCAAAACTATAATTTATCAAGGATTATAGTCATTCAGATTTGAGGTCGATGATGATTTATAAACCAGTCAAGATAACTCGGTTCAGTGCCTTCGGTTAGAGATGGAGAGATGGGGTGGGTGTAGGGCAGGGGTAAGACTCAGACCACTATTTAGTGGTACACACAGTGCTGCATGTTCTCAAGGTGTAGAAGCACGCTTTAAAGCCCTGGTCAGAGGCATGGTTGGGCCCGAGAACATGCTGTCTATAAACGAAGTCGTAAATCCCCCAAAATGTATCTATTAAATTGTTCATGAACCCCCGGAAACCCAATGAGAAAATAAATATACAATTATTCTGATTGAGGATCACTGTTCTGTAATGATATTCACAATCATAATACACTCACATCCCCTTCCCGCAGCATCCGGGCATCTGTGGTTACCATAGTGCCACTATCTGGAAACCTGTTAGTTTGCATGTAATATGCCTAAAGTAACAGTTAGGCTTGAGCTCGACTTCGTCTAGCTCGAATTATATTTGACAGAGAAATTGGTGAAACTGAATGAAAGACCACGATTTTTCGTTGTTTTTAGTCAAGAGAACCGATTACTAATATTCACAAGGGCGTAGGAACCGCGGGGGCTGGGGGACACCGCCCCCCCAGTGCAAAATGTGGAGGGGCGGAAGTATCATTCCGCCCCCCCCCCCCCCACTTCGCTAGTCAGAAAACCCCTTTTTCATTTCCAAATGAGAAAAAAAATCTCATTTGGAACACCAAATTGAATCTAAGGACTGGTGAAAATACAAAATTAAGTTTACAAAATGGAGTGGGTGTTGAAGTGTGCTATATTGCACCAAATTGCATCTGAGGCTACCTGGAAATGCAAAAAAATCCAAAGGGGAGGGGAACACCCCCTCCCCTTAGACCCCTCTCCCAGGCCGGCCATCAGTCTTCAGCCCCCCCCCCCCCACTCAAAAGTACCTTCCTACGCCACTGAATATTCATGTTTATATCTTACACAATGTGTTTGGCCAAAGAGGATCAAACTCAAAATCATGGAAAAAAGGATTTGAAAGCCAGATTCCTTTCTTATAAGACTTAGATAATTTCTTACACATGTGTGAAGTTTATCAACAGAAAAGTAAACTCAGCTAGCTGGATAGTGGCAGCGCCTACCACAAACTAAACTTAAGCATTATGCTGATAAGTATGTTGTGGGAAAATGTATGACGTGATCCCTCAGAAGCACGTGATCCCTCAGATATTAAATATTTATTTTATTATATTGTTTCTAGTTTCCTTCTATTTGGTATAACTACAGCTTGGTATGCTAACATTCCACAGTGAATGGATTCTACCCCGAGTTAGTCATTTTATGCCACGATGGACGCCCTCGTATCACAATGAATAATAATGATAGTATACCCCAACAGAACCCAGCAAATCATCTTGCTTCTACACTGTAAAAAAAAATGGTTAACGTTTTACTTGATTTGGATTATTGTTTACAGAGGGAGAGGATTTTTCTCAGTTTAGATCACAATTCGATTATTCTAAAACCAACGTCGAGTGCAAGGTTTGCTATTTTTTACGGGTAAGAAAGGAAAACTTTAGCTGGTTGAACGAAACTCTATCAGAACGCTTTTCTATTACTGAATATACGGATAAACGTTTTACCAGATTATCCGGAAAGTTACTGTTACTCTGTCTAACAGGTAATGTTTATCTCTGCAAGCTTTTTTGGTGTTGACAAAAGCGCACATACGTTTAATGTTAACACACGCTAGAATACGTAAACCAGGTTTTCGCTAACCGATCGATCGCGACATACTCGCCAACGGCCACATTCGCACCAAACTTGGTTACCAACGAGGTAAATTTCTTGAATTTCAAACAGTTTGCACCCATTAAATCAAGTATCTTAGCTCATTCATGATACAGAAGGATATGCTCAACAAAAGGGAATCGCATTTCTTTCAAAGTTTTTGATAAATTCTGTATTTTCGTGGTAGACTTCGTCACGTCGGGTTCGCTGATGCGGTGGAGATGGTTAGGCTTACAGGAGCGTACAGCTGTAGTATCTTAGCCCGTATACTAACCCAGTGGCGTAGGAAAGTACTTCTGAGTGGGGGGGCTGAAGACTGATGGCCGGCCTGGGGGAGGGGTCTAAGGGGAGGGGGTGTCCCCCTCCCCTTTGGATTTTTTTGCATTTCCAGGTAGCCTCAGATGCAATTTGGTGCAATATAGCACACTTCAACACACACTCCATTTTGTAAACTTAATTTTGTATTTTCACCAGGCCTTAGATGCAATTTGGTGCTCCAAATGAGATTTTTTTCTCATTTGGAAATGAAAAAGAGGTTTTCTGACTTGCGAAGCGGGGGGGCGGAATGATACTTCCGCCCCTCCACATTTTTCACTGGGGGGGCTGGCGCCCCCCCAGCCCCCGCGGTTCCTACGCCCTTGTACTAACCCCTATGTTATTTGTTAGGATATATGGTACACAATGAAACGCGTATACTGTAGCTAGCTTACTACGATGAGAGTATATTATAATACAATTACAAACGTTAGGCTAATCTATTCCTAAAATAAAGCAGGCCTAATTGTGTAGTCTTTATAGTTTAATATCACGTTAGAGTAAACACATACTCCCTCTTAGTTTTGGTGTTATATGGTTAGAATTTTGTGAACAAAAGGTAATTGTGCATATATAACTAGGTCACAAAATGTACAAAGAAAGCAGGTCCTCCTGTTTTCAAAATTTAGAAAATGTGGATGGAGGCTTAAAAGTAACTAAGGCTTAGGTTTACAACTTTGGGGTTCCTTGCTGCTGAAGGCAAAAGGAAACTATGCATTCAGATTTGTGTGTGTTTGGATGCATGTATATGTACCCTTGTGACGCCTAGCTAAGGGTCAGGATTACTCAATTAGGGAATGCCCGATGTTCATCACATTCACTATGTAGATGCATTATGTTTAGTGAGTGCAAGAACATTATTTTTTTGGTAGTTATATCATGAATATTAATGAGGTCACTGGGTCAAACCTGAAAACTATACATTTTGTTAGCCTACTCGAAAACCACAGTTCCCATTCTAGTGAAAGTTAGAATCGTGTAGTTAAGTAAAGACGTTAATGTGTTGATGTCTGTTAAATTTGATATATTAGCATATTAATGAGGGGTGTGGCTTCATATAATTTTGTAACAATAAGCAATAACTTGATAGGGGAATGCTGATGTTTATCATAGAATTGACTTTCTGCTGGTATTTCATGAGGTGTCAGTTTGCCAAGGTATATTTCAAAATTTGGTGTTTTATTTTGTTCCCAAAACAGGTGTTGGAGCTAAAACTATCACCACTTTAAGTGTTATCAACATTACCCACCACCATGAAAATTCTTGTTGAGTATGGTCATTCTAGGAAAGTAATTGAACTAGAAAATGAAGATACACTGTTCACTGAGTCATTATACAATACTCTCTGCATGATGATGAGTGTTCCATTTTCATCAGAAGAAACATTTTTCCAGTACTTTGATGAGGATTTTAAGTCATGGGTTGACCTTGAGCTTGGAACCAAAATTTTGGACAAGAGCAAGATTAAACTTAGCACTCTTCAACCTTTAAAGCCCTTGATAGGAACTGACAAACTCAATTTTAATTGTTCTGCAACTAGTGCATCTAGTTCTTGTGTGTCTGATGATGAGAGTGATAAAGCTTCCATTGAGCTTACAGTTGGATCACTTGATTTTGGAATAGATATGACTCCACCAGAACTTTGTGCAGGTGTGATTGAAGATGTTCCAAATACCAAACAAGAGACCACTGAAGAATCAAACAAAATGATTAGTGTAACTGAAAAAGCTGGCAGTTCTGATTATAATAGTTGGGACATTCAGTTACTTTGTATCAAGTTTAGCATGACTTTGCAGAACAAGCTTGAAAATGAAGAACAACTAGAGTGGGCCCAAAAACATGTACTACTCAATCATCTTGGAGACTTTCTGTACAAAAAAAGTACCCAGATATGCACATGAAAAGGAGAATAGCTAAACAGCTAATAACAAAATATCCTTACTTAAGGGAGCGCATTGGCTCAGGTTATGATGCTTGGACTGCGGCCCTTAACAATAAATTGAAATCACTGAGGATGAAAGATTCAAGTCTCTCATTAAAAAAAGCGCCTCTTAAAAGAACAGAGAGCATTCTACAAAAGGATGTTTTCAAGAGGCCCTGCAAAGGGGAATTAAATTTCCTGCCAGTGATACCATCCACTGAAGATGTAACCTCTCTGAAAAGACATAAAGAAACCATGAAAAAGGAGATGTCTAAGAAAGGGGCCATAAACTTGATTTTGATCGAGAAACTTATGGATAAAACATATCCACAACGAAGGGCATATTTAACCAATAAACCACTTGTTAAAGACTTACTCCAAGAGTATCCTGCTCTTCTGCTAACAGAAGAAATTAGCAATGAGATGACTCGTTTGGTGAACATTGATTGTACCAAGAAAGTATCAAAGTTTCCTAGATTGGCCAAAAGTATCACCTTCATGGGAAGATGCTACATCAAGAGTGTCAAGAGTGGTCCTAAACATGACAAGATCAAAGAAATTCTACACAGGTGTGACAGGTAAGTCTTCAACTTGAAGTTCAGTCAGTTTAATCTCTACCAGTGTTGTAGACCTAACAGGAGGCTTGGGTGTTTAGCCTTATGCCCTCTTCAAAAGCTTTACGCTCCCAACAGTCCCCACTCCAGTGTGGACAGACTATACCCCTACAGACCCCAAGAAATCGTTCAAAGGTAAATAAATAGGAATGCGTAATAGAGTGTTCTTTTGCGTTAATTTTTATCTTCTAAATCACAAACACAGACTAGTACCTTTCAAAAAACCTATCATCCCTTACATGAAATATTAGTCCCCTAAGGGTGCAAAAATGTCCTTTTTTGTTGCGATTGAGGAAATCCAAAACGTTACAAAGGCAAAGACCACATTTCTTTATTTCATGTTCCAACCTGCTGCTATATTCATTGCATGTACTTATGTTATTTTTTGCCCTTCTTAAAATCATGAATCGTGTATCAAACGTAAAACTATGCATGATGCAAACTATCATATTGTGTTCTTCACCATTGTTATTATTCCAGGAATATTAGAAGCTCTGATGTACACAGAAGAGAGAAACAGAATAAAGCAGGATTACAGTTGCTACCATTGCTGCTACGGGGAAATGAAGAAGACTTCGTTTCCTACACAAATGTAAGATCAAAGTTGGAAAAGAATATTTGTGATCATAGCATGTTTGGTATCACCTGTTTCATGTTCTGAGTTAAATAGCATATCTTATGCAGGTGTAGATTCAGGGTGGGATTAACCATCCGAAGCCCCTTCCACCTTCACAATATACTTATTGCATCCTCTGTAGTCAACTCCTCAATGACTTAAAGCGTTTGTGTTAATCATAACCTTTCTTGTGTATTTCTTTATTTATAGTCTTCCAGCATGACCACAAGAACTTCATCCCATTTTATGATTAAAGTTTAGTTGCTTGTATATCCTTTTACTATGGGTAAAACGTACCATAGAAGCACCAAGTCATATAGGGATGCGCACATATGGGGTATGGGAAGGATAATTGTCCATGCATGGACCAAGTGTAATGCACTGCAAAGAGAAAGATATGTCTTATCCTGTCATTATAAACCTGTTGCATTATGACATTGTGTATGTATTGTTTTTATTCATTTCAGACTTCAAACGAATTTCAAAAGATTGCAGAGTCAGTGTCAACCCCAAAAATTATAATCAGTGAAAGTACATGTGCCATTGCTGCTGAGTCCCAAGTGGTCAAGGAAGGTGATTCTGTGGACAGTCTCATTCATCTCATAAGTATGTTTTATTGTGTCAATATTGAATACCCGAGATCATGTAACTGTACATTGACATATGTACAAAAGGAGATTTTTGAAATCACTGACAATAAAAAGGTACCAGCTAAATAATGGTAACATGTAATATTGTATATATTTAAAGTTTAATTGATTGTTTGTTCTTGCTTCATATGATACTTTGTTGTATACACTTATTTTGTCTATGGGGAGAAGGTATACTGTTGGTTAAACTAGGTAAAATTGTTGTGAGTAGACAGGTGGTATTTTTAAGGTGTTCGGTGGTATAGTCATTCCCACCCTCCACCCTTTATGGAGCTTTTTTCATTTTGTGTATTAATTTAAATAATGCTTAACACATAATCTTTGTGAATGTTTTAATTGTAATTGATTGTTTGTTCTTGCTTCAAATGATAGCGTTTGTATACATGTAATCTTGGGTAAATAAGAAAACAATTGTTGGTTAGGCATGACGTGCTATAGTAGGTGTTTAGATGTGAGATTTGGGTGTGATAAGGTGACCTGAGATGAATCAATGTTATAATCAAGAAGCTCTTTTAAAATTCTTGATTGTATGGTCACCGCATCCTACACCTCATTTTAAGGGATTTTTCATGTTGTATTTTTATTTTAAATATTACTAGACATGAATGTTTGTATATTATTAAATTGAAATTGATTTATCTCTTCTTATCTTTATAATTTGTAGTTGATTATTTTTAACTTGTTTGAATTCGTTTTTTTTTTCTTTATGGGTGAGGGGTGTAATGCTAACAGTCCCTTCATTCTGACACTGCCAAGGCATGAAATTATGTCATTGGAACGATTTTACTCAGCCATGTATATAAGATGGGTGTTAGAGCTAAAGGTGGTCGGAGTTAAAATATTTTGTCAGTTTCAAACTCACTCTCTATAAGTTTCACTTGTAAAAGCAGCCCACCCTTCACCACATATAGGTGCTTGTTCCATGTGTTGTTATCTTTAGTGATACATATAAAATCCTAAACTACATTTTTAAATTTTCATTGATAGTCTTTGCATGGTATTATTTGTTGGGTTTTAATAAATATTTCTTACTTTAAAATCAAGTTTGTATCATTTTCAGTCTCACAGCTCTTACTATTCATTGTTATTATTCTGTACATCAGTCTTAAAAGGCAGAGAATTCCATAATATACATAATTTTCATGCAAATATATGTACTGTGTCAATAGTATTCTGAACAGATTATTGAAAGATAACCTCTTAATTCTAAAATTAGGAAGACTTAAACTGAATCCGTTGAAGGTAACTCTAAAAGTGGTAATATTTCAGGAAACACTTGCGTTTTTAAGGAGAAAACACCGTTTTCGGTTGCAGCAACTCAATATTGATGAAACACGCAAAAGAGGATTAACGTTTAACCAAGATACGGTTAACATCTTATGGATTAATCTGAAGAAACCCGACTTTTGGTTGCAGCAACTTTAAACCATTTTCAAGGAAACGTTTACAATTTTTTTTTTTACAGTGTAGACACATTCATACTCTAATAAACCAACAGAGCGGACCAGTTTATAACTTCAATTTCAATAATCAATTCCATACTGATTACCGGTTATGTGATGACGTATACGTCCTTATGCATCCATTCCCAACCCAACCCTATGCAGATCGAATGATTCTAATAATTAAATATCAAATAATACCTGAGAATAAGTATAGACTTCTATAGTTAACCCTTTTGTGTAAAAAGAAAATTGATACACCATGGTAACACTGCTGAGTGTCCACCTAACATTATATTTTTAATGTAACAATAAAGGTTACTTTTAAGATGTTTTTGCCAGTTCCTTTCACAGTCAATAACCTGTGAACATTTATTTCGCGAAGAAACGAATTAACAAAGGATTTACTACAAGAATTTAAACATTTAAAAATGTTTTTTGATACTTTTCGGACTAGTAACGAATTAAAATATGCACTACAGCAAAGTGAAATAATCATTATTCATCTTGTTAAGCCGGGGGGGGGGGGGGGTAGGTGGTGGGGGGGGGTGAAGGCTGGCATTTTTAAGGCGATATTCCAATTTTGTGTGAGTGAGTTGTCGGCTTGTAACACACCATAACATCTGATTAAACCTTGTAGTACTAAAAAGTCTATCCGTTTCTTTTCTTTAGCATGTCCTTGTGTGCGGAAGGAAGATTATTTAGGCCGCATCTAAACTTGACATTGAGAACAGTGCTATCATCATTACCAGATATAAACGCTATCATCATTACCAGATATAAACTTGTAACTGGCCTATCTAAGTTCCCTGTCAGATACACGTCATTTATAAATCTTTCCTCCCTTATGAGGTACAAAGTTAAATACTGTTATTTCTTTTGTCCACAGTAATTAACACCTACTTGCCTGTTAATGAATTACCGTTAATAATTAACAGGAACCTAAATATATGTCTCACTTACCTCTTCTTCTGGTAGATTACCATCATCGTCACATGGCTGAAGGGAACAGAAAGGTTGTTATCATATATGTTGAAATGTGCTTCAGAAACATTAAATAAGGCGAAGCAAAATATATATAAGTTAGAAGATACATATTTACAAATATCGAAGTAAACTATTCCAGGCAGGTAAACGCAGATCTGTATTGAACACACTTAAGTCAACATAGGAGAGAGACTCGTCACTTTAAGATGCACGGACTAAATAACAAATCAGCTTTATAGGGAAGACACTACTAGCTCTAAACCAGTCATCAAACACTGAGTGATGTCATGAAACATGGAGTGACGTCATAATTCTGAGCTTCTCACTGAGATGATCAGATGAATACCATGGAACGAGAAGATGACGAGAAGGGGAAAAGAGGGCAGTATTCAAAGATAGAAATCAGAGCATCGTTGTTGGATCGATGTAATGGCCAAGATAAAGCAAAATATTGAGTAGCCTCTCCAACTTCGTTTTAGGTATTATGTTTCTGTGGTATTGTTGATCGTGTAGAGATATCCATGAAAGTTTGCAGTTGTATGATGAACTCATAAAATAAGAGACACAAGGGGAGAGTTAAATAGACTAGTGTAGATCTGTAAACATTGAAGAAAGTCATGAAATACAATGAACACCCTGAAAGATGTTTTTCTGTCTAACTTTACCCTGTGTGTGTATGTTTATTGAAAGTTCTTACATGCGCAAATTATCAGTTTCGCAATAGTTGACTCTCTCTGTCAAACTTAGTCTGGGAAAATTTAGACCAGGAAGCAACGGCCTGTAAATTTATGAATGTATACACTGTAAAAAATCTGAGGAAATGTTTCCTTTGTTTGTGGGGAAAGAGTTTTCCCCTCGTAGGGTTATCTTAATTTTCCTTTAAAACTGGGGTAGAAAATTAGAATGGGTACTTTTCCCTCCATTAAGGGAAACCGAATTATCAAATCGCTGTGCGTTAAATTACTGTTAACCAATCAAATAACCCCACCTACAAAAATGTGCGAACAGCCGCGAGGGCTCCATATCTGGGCCAAGTCATTATCTATCTCCAGCGCCATGCATGATGTGTTTTTGCCTCTAGAATGCTGGATCATCTGTTGGATCTAATTCAGCAAATTACTGTCTCACGTGAGTATATTTATAGCAGATTTACTTCTGAATATTATGGTAAACGCAGAATGATGTATGTAAAACATTAACAGAAAATATTTGATTATGAAGCAAAAGTTCATCGTACTTGCCCAGTAACGTTATTTGTGCTGGACTTAGCCTAACGTGCGTCTGACATGTCTGAACGTTGGGCTATGCACAAACAAATCCTAGTAGTAGTAGTAGTAGTAGTAGTAGTGTAGTAGCAAGTAACATGGCATGAAAAACCCATCGTTCAATATACAGTACATGTACTTGCTAAACTTACGGGGGTGAACACTGAAGGTCGTCTATGTCTATGAAACACTTAGGATATGGTGTTGTTGTTGGGCACTAATGTTAAACTAGTACTAGGCCGTAGGCCTAGTCTGAGTAGTACTTCTACTAGTAGTGGCCTAAGCAACAGTACGCCTAACAAGTAATGATACTAACGTTTAGGGCTCAGTACGGTTTCCAGGTTGGGGGGTCGCCTTATTGAATGTACTTTTATGATCGTGAACTATGAAAAACTTGTTTGAAATTTTAATTATGGTTGAAAATACACTGTTTCTTTACTTCTACAGAATTATCACCTTGATGTAAATGTTTATAATCACAAAGAATTTCTTTAGAGCAGGCGATACTCAAGAGATCTGCAATTTTCTAAAGTACAGCCTATAGTTTGTATAGGCGACACTTTAAAAGGTCTCATAGGGGTCTTTTGCACAGGGGCATATGGGAGAAAAGGGGGTTTTGCCTTTTTCTCAAAAACTAGCCTTTAAGATATCGTGAAACATCCTGAAATGAAAAGACAAAAATTATTAACGTTGGATTACATGTTTTTATCTATAAAATATGAATTGAAACACCTGTGAAGTTGATCAATTTTGTTTAAGATTTAAAAATTCACAGCCATTTTACCAACATTTTGGACAAAAAACAGTTACTATATTCTTAAAAGACTATTTGAAATATATATTTTAATATTTCAAATAATTTGGAGGAAAATTAAGGAAATTTGACGAACTGAACTTTCTTGAAAATCCTCAATTAAATGAGGGCGCTTCAAAAATAGTCATATTCGTATTAATTTTTAAGGGCCTTTCAAATGATATTTTGCAAGTAAAAAAAAAAATTCTATCTGGTATAATTTTCTGGATGTCCTACTACAGCTCAAGGGCTGGTTTTCAAGGAAAATGCAAACACCTTACTTTTTCACATATGCTCAAGTACAAGACCCCTATGAAGCCTTTTAAAATGTGGCTTATATGTCTGGTTGTCTAGATTTATATATTTATCAATTTTTCTTTTCAATAATGATTTAACATTTTGTTGATTATTGTCTTTCATTAGTGCAACAGAGGATAAGTAAATTGGACTCCTGAGCTTCCTGATGGGGAAGATGATTTGACTTTGGCACATCATTTGGATTACATGAAAAGAGAACACAAAAAGGTCAATCCTGATATCAGCTCTGCAAAGACTAAGATGACACTAACATATGCCTAGAGGAGGAAACTTGTTAACTCCTATCCCGAAGTAGGAAAAATTAAAGAAACTTATCCCTGCCTTTTTACTGTGGAGGAAATTTCTAATGAAATCCAACGTCTTACATGTACCATTAATGAAGTACATTCAACATTTCAAACATGTATGACGATGTTTGCAACAGATATCTTAAAGCCTGGCCAGGATCCTCAAGCCTGCCACATTGTCGGAGAGACTAGCATTTAAAGGATGCACAAACAGTGTCTAAAGCTATTAGCTGTCTGTTTGGAGTTTACTATGCATGCAAAATAGAATTTCCAAAGAAAGCGGCAGAAACATATATATTTATTCAGTAATATCTCTTGAAACTGAAGGACAATTTGAAAACACCCAGAAAGGTGATTTCATTTTAAAAAAATTAAGAAAATAAAGACCATCTTTCTTTTTTGTGGAAGAAATTCCAGGATGGACATTAACGTCTATGTTGCCATTAATGGAGTTGTTGAAGGAAGGAACTTAATATCTTCATTAATTCAAATATTTAGTTGATGTTGTGCATTTTTTAACAGTTGCAAAGTTCTTGTTCAAATCTTTTTTCTTTTTTTTTTAGTTTGATCCAAGTATTCATCTGAACAAATTTAAAGTTTGAACTTTCTGATATTAATCACGAAAGAAAAAACATGTGTGTTTCCCTGTTTGGAGAATTAAAGGGATGGAAGAATGGAGGGTTAGCAGAATTGAAGGTTGAAAAATATGAGACTGTCATGAACAATTGAAAATATGGTTTTAATTAACAGTCATATATAAAGATAGAATGTCTGGTGAACTAAAATGACTGACAAATATATTTTGTTCTCAGTTGACCGTTTACTTAAAGTTTTTTTATTTATAAGAAGGACATGCTCTCAACAGAGTACTAAGTAGCAAGTTGCATATCTGGAACTTTTTTTCTGATTTTTGAACAATTTTCAATGCACTGGTACAAGTAGTTGTTGGATTATTCCCACTTATTCAAATATCTACAGATATGAGAAGTATGAACAATTTACTGAACAACAGTGTGAAGGATATCATTTAAGAGTGATATTATTAATTGCAAAGAAGAAAATTATTTAAAACACCTTTGAACAGGTAGCAGAGACTACATGACGTTCATGTTATCGAACATTGGAGCATTAACTTATCTGCCTTTTGTATCACCATATGTCATTGTTTATTTAACCTTTGTAGGTAACCTAAAAAGGGTAAAGTATACAGAATCACAAGGAAATTTAATTATGTGTAATTGCCAAGAAAACTTAATTTTTGTGTGTGAATAACATTTCTAGTAAGAAATGATATAATCATTTTCAAAAAAAGAACAACAAAAGCATACAGTGTATAAACATGATACTGTACATTGTCAGAAAATGATTTGTACAAAATAAGAAGATCTTTGAAAAACCATTAACAAAATAAATTGATAGATTATTGCAGTTAAGTTTTCACCTCAGATTGTCTTGAACTCATATGATACAGTAAAGCTCTGTGATTTGTTTAAAGATAAAATACAGTTGGATATGAATCAATACCTTTGTCATAACATGCTATGAATATCCTAATGTGTTTTTACAGCTTTCCATCAATTTTGGGTTATTTATGACTTTACCCCATAACATGGGGAAGAGTTTTCCTCAATTAGAGGTTTCTTACTTGAAACTTAATGTGGAGTATCATGAACTTTACCTCTAAAGTTAGGGTAACCTTTCCCTATTTCATAAAGTAACATTTCCTCTTTTACAGGAAAGCTGATGTTTCCTCACACGGGGTAATGTACCACCTCACACACATAGGGAATATGTGAGTTAACCCCACATAATGGGGGCAGCATGGTTTCACCCACTCTTTGGGGTAATCTTTCCCCAGCTTTTTACACTGTAGAGTTTATTTAACCGATACGCCTTGCAGTGCGTCTATTAGACTAGTATAGGCAGAAACCGTGTGAGCTTGTCATTGCTTTGTCTCTATGTATTAGCTGGACTTGGACTTGATTTGGGTTGCTCATATACTCTATAGAACTCAGTTCGGACTCGAGAGTACCATAATCGGACCAAGTAGTCTCGCACTCGGCTCGGAATCAGGAATAATTGGACTCAACTACATCAGAGTGTTTCTTATACTATAACATACAGACATAGTGAATGGTTCTCATAGAATGAGTACTGATCATAGGAACCATGTGATGATACAAGGCCAGGATGTTGCGTTATGTTATTGTCGGCGCTTGAATATAACTATTAGTTAGCCTGGTGGTAATTGTTTTAATGAACCACATTACGAGTTACTTTGTACACCACACACCCCCCCCCCCCCCATCTGACCCAGGCTCCTTCAAGACCCTACGTTATACACATTAGTAGTTATTCAAAAGACGAAAGAATAGTAATGCAAATATTTTAAACCACTATTAGTTCAGATTCCCCGTTGCCATTTTTGTATCATAATGCTTCTGCTTATTAATAGTACTGTACATACCGAGGGTGGTACAAAAAGACGTTTCTTGAAAGTTAAATAAAAAACCTTAAATGTAACACCTTTAAGTTGACCTATAATGTAGTCATCTCTACTTTAATTTTTCAAATAAGTAAAAATCTAATTGATGATATCTACCTTAAAAATACACTTGTTTCTTTGTTTCAAGTTCAAAACAGATCTGCCGTTTCATATCTTAGCCTGCTTGGACCCACATATTCATATCAGTCACGTATATATACATTAATCTAAAAAAAATAATGAAATTTAATCAATAAGGATCCCTCAAATCCCATTACAACTGAAACTATTAGAACCGAGTAACATTTACTGACTGTTGTATATCTGCGTAGAGTGACGTCACAACGTAAAGATTCTAGAGATGAAAAGTATGCATCGATATTTTTACCAATAAAACATTTTTCACTGAGAAAGAGCGACATTTCAAGCAAGATAGATTCGTTTTGTTTTATAAGGAATTATCTGTCTGAATATTCTTTACTTCAAAATTGAAATTTTGAAACTTTTCCCACACCTTATGTTATTTGTACATATCTCGTGTTATTTGTAACATACCTCATGTTATTTGTACCATACCTAGTCACAAGGGTTTCTGACGTTCGTTGTATTGGACGATACAAACATCCTGGGCAAATAACTCCTCGTTGTTGACAAATGAACATTTAAAAAAATATATAAATATCATCAAGCCACACTCCCTCCCACCCATTAGAATCTCTATGGAAGTTGTTTTTCATTTTGATATGTTCATTTAAAAATAACGAATCAATCCAGATAAAGTATGCTGTACGATAATTAGGCAATACATGGATTTTTTTATGACAGATTGTCTTTAATTGGGTTCAAGTTTACTGAATCAGAATGTCTTAAAGTGCGACGTGTGATTACATGAATTACCACTTCATTAATGATATACACATCTATCTTAACATTTACGGCTGTATAAGGTTTCGTTTCATGTTAAATAAATAATATAATACAACAACGGATATGGCTGATTTAGGAACACATGAAAATGGTTCCATATTACTAGATGAAAGAGTGTTGAAAAAGGGGAGTAGGGAGTGTATAGTAAAATATGAAAAGTAGATTTCTAGCCGCAACAGAAAGTTGAACAAATAGAAAGCTGGGGATGATGAAATGGTGTTGAAACTTCATTATATCGTCACAGGGGGTTATAACGTAGATTATGAGCCTCACAGGAAGTAGACACTTCACAACATGTAACATTGCCCCAATTTCATGTCAATGTTTATATCTTAATGTTAGAAAATCTCCAAGACTAACTTGAAATCTATATAGCTATTCATACTGTAACATTTCATTAATGTAAGCAAACATGTCTTAGTCCATATAGTGACTGCAATAGAATACCTATAACAATATGACTATATGTTGTCTGTTATACCAGACAGTCATATCTGTAAATCAGCTGAGACTGTATTTAGACAAATCCCTCGTCAAAGGTGATGATTTAGTTATAGCATTGCTTATTCTATGTTGGTCGAGGGGGATAATTCGATCATCAATAACGGTGTATCAAAAAGATAAAATCAGATTAAAAATCCTCAAAATTATAATCTGCAACATTTACAGCTCTTCCGTTAACTAAGTATTCCTGTAAGCGTTTTGATTGGACAATTCCTATTGTATTGAGATGACATTACCTATTCATATGGAACACCCACTATCCTGCACCTAAGGGTACTTTAGTTAAAGCCAATAGAAATGTACACAATCCTAATATCTTGCCAAAAAATGGAATAAAGATTTTCAGAAATAATTTTCTCTGCTGTGCTGTAAGGTTTATTCAAACAGAGTGACTTGACCCATTTTTTAGATTATTTTTAGGAACATCGGTTTTCAAGTATTTATTTTACTTTTACCTTTCTTTGTTACGTTCATATTGATGTAAATATTTTCGTATTTCGTAGTATTTGGTTCTCATGTTTGATTATTTTATGTTTATACTTATGATAACGGTAATGAAATAAAAAATATATCTGGCCTTTTTAGTAGATTCGAGTTAAATACTTCTTACGGAAGCTCTTAGTGTACATGTTATTTTTATAACGGTATAGCAATTTTAGAGTAGGAACTATGAATCTGACCGCTTGTAATTAGCCTCAGCAGGCGATGAGAATAGAAACAACTTCAGCCCAATTCTTACATGTATAAGAAGGTGAAGCTAGTATGTACAGAGGTTATGACATATGTAATAGGTCTGATTATGTTCCGATGATGGTTTAAAATCAACCAAATTTCACATGAGTTCAAGCATCTATCAAAGTTATAATAATTTATCAAACTGATGAAAACTGTTAAGTGCTATTTGATGTCGATTAAGTTGATCATGTAACCGAAAATGGCTATGTTACTGCTACATTCGTTTAGTTAGTCTTGTCTACAAAGGATTGTCTACTGTACATCTAAGATGCTTTTAACAAAATGCAAAAAGCAATATACGGCAAAGGCTTAGAATCTTTATATCCGTGACACAGTATCTTGAAAACATTCAGATTCATATTGGTGATCTTTTGAACAATGTGAACGTGTACAGCGTCACAAATTACGTGTCCAGTTCTTTGGTTACCATAGTATCTAGACAACAGAACGAAGCAGTAGTATAATTGCCTCACATTCTAACTGGTATTATGGTCGTGTTGTGTGAATGTGCGTGGAAAGTGATTTAATCACAGCTCCACCGAAACATCGGTAATGATTTACTCCACAGAGCAAATCTGGTGCCACTACAAATATATATTTGCAAGATCTTTTTCTACAGTTTATTCCAAATCACTAATATAATATTTTCACAATTTACAAATAGTCTTCAATTTTCGTTCATTTTATCAATAAACGTTTCACCTCTTCCTTCATTTATATCAATCGCCAAAATTTCCAGCATGTGCACTTTGGATTACCGTGAGTCTGATGTTTACAAGCAATTTCGTTTATATATGCACTCTAAATACAAATGATAGGCAAATAAAAACAGTTTCTGATATGATTTTAAAACCATGCAAAGAACAAAGTTACACCGCGCTGCTTTGCATCGGTCACCATCCGCTACATTACTATAGTCCATCTTCATTTCTGACCTAGAAACTACAGGTATTAAATGTCTTATATACAGGAACATTTACCTTGATAAATTTGAGGTAATAATTAGTAAGATTAAGAAGAAGAAAGAGTAGCAAAAGTGGACTTTTACAATTTCTGTACTTTGTGCTGTTTTTGCTACAATCTGCTGGTATGTAAACTTGACTGTGAAAAGAATTAGAAGGACTTGAAAATATAATGTTACTTCAATCCACCAGGAAAGATTAAATGAGGATTTTTAACAAACAAATATCCATGACACTAAATGTGTGGGACACAAATTGTCTAAATCTGGATCAACGACAAATAATTCACTGATTTGGAGCAGTCACGTGATTGTGACAACACATCGATATCTTAGTTATTTACAGGGTATCCAATAAGTCTGCGAATATTTCACGGTTTGGTCAATGAACAACCTATGAAGTAATAGGCAGCTTATGTTAATGGAAGACCAGATTCTCCTAACACCAGAGAAAACGAAAATATTACTATAACCTGCTACAAAGACAAATATGCAAGTGCAGCTACCGTAAGCTACATGGTCGGCTAAGTGGACTGTTTTTACGACTGTTGTATGTGCCATGATGAACATTTGCGGTGACATTAAATGAACATAAACAAGAACGGTGCAACATGATTGACAACATTCTACGGTTTCATATTTTTTTCATATTTATTATTTGATTAAGATATTTGGTAATGTCATTTATTTTCACTATAGCTAAGTTTTGTTTCAGAAGAATATTACCAATGTTTCACGAGGATGTATAGTGGTATGTTGGAATCATTAAGCAGTGTCGGTTATGTCAATTATGTTGTTTCAAAGTCATACACGCTACTAGTGTTCCACTAAATATTGAAATGATATGCTCGGTTGCTAATTATCATATCAATGCTCATGATTTACTTACAGAATGTTATTACAAAAATATATTTTCAAGATTTATATTTCTGTTCACTTCCAGATTTGTATCAGTCTGTTTCTACGTTTGGAAGAACGTGATACAAACGTTTACGTGAGTTGTTCCTGTATTATTTGGCGCCCTCAACTCTCCACCCTAGACACGTATGATAAGCAATGAATGCGTCTGGAAGGTCCATGGAGATGTGGCAATGTAATATTCTTAAGAACTGAAGAAAATTACCAAGATACCATAAACAATTAGCCGATGAAAAATTATGAATGTTTAAATCAGATTACCAGTTACCGAGTATACCGTAGTTGGAACAACTCCACTCCAACCTCCACCCCCCCCCCATCTCCCCACCAACCCGATCCTGACTCCTCCAAAATCGTCTAATGTATGTTTGTTTGTGTCTGTTCAAAACACGAGGGAAATAACACGAAATAACATGTGTCTTATATTCATATTTTATAAAGTAATTGGACATGGTTCGGTTACCATGGTATCCTTACAGCTGAACAACAAAGCGGGTTAGTAGAGCTGCACATACTACTACAAAGGTTCTTTCTATATTCGAATTTATTCCCATTTATCAGGAATGCAATAATCAGCACCCCCCTCCCTCCCCTCTAAAAAAAAGAAAAGAAATAGTATCAGATCGGAACACTTGCAATGTCATTAATGAAATCAGCTTCTCTTCCCTATATACAAATAGCAAGATCATGGTAAGAATTACCATTCAGAAGAATGTACCAAAGTTTATTGGTTTCAAATAAAAACCAGGCCCGTCTTTTCATTATATCTAAGCCTGCTGGATCCATACACTTATAACAGTCAAGTATTTACACTAATATGGATAACTAAGAATTTAAGCAAGTGATCCTTCAAATCTCCTGAAGAATTTTAAGGAACAAAGTTAATTTATTAGCAAGATTTAATTCCAAAGGAAGAATACCACAATGGATATTTGTGTTGTTTCTTCTACGATCTGCTGGTAACATATTTGTCCGTAAAAGGAAAGATAAGGACCTTGAAAATAAAATGTTAATTTATTTTACCAATATCACACCAGGTTTAGATGGTGTGGGCATGGATTTTAATAGCTAGGAAATAAACAAATAAAACATGAAAATTAATTTGTGGGACACAATATTGTCTGAATTTGATTAAACGATAAATAAATCACTAGTAAGTAGCAGTCACTGGTTTTAACAACAAAACTACATATCTTAATTAGTTGCAGGGCTATCCAGTTATGTGTGCATATTATATGGATTTGTCAAAGATATAACCTATTACGTAACATGAAGCTTTATTTAATTTTATTAAAACGTCTACCCAGTGACTTAATTTTCAATTTTATTTGAGAACACTACGAAAGTATAGAAACCAAGTTAACATACATGTTTAGAGTCAAATTCCCCATACATTTATTCCTATTACTAACTTCCAAGTTTTCCCCATCACTATTCTGTGCATTTGCCCACTCGCAAAATAACATATAGAAATAGTTAAATTTAATTTGATTAGCCTATTACTTGATTAAGACCAACAATTTAAAGTATTAAATCTATCAGTGTTAAATCATACATGGAAGACCCACGTCTCACACCAACAAAAACAATTAAAAAAATATCCATGTCCATGTCTATTCAAAACCAGGGAGCTGGTACAGTAAGAAACAGGGTCAGTTAAACGGTCTGTTACAACATAAATCAGGAGTATGGCTGTAAATGCAACAGTACGTTTACTGTGCGTACGTAATAATACTACGTACGTACGTATTACGTACATACTACGTACGTACGTAATATTATCACGTCCGTACGTGATAATTATTACGTACGTATGTAGTGATTACCACGTACGTACGTAATAAATACAACGTACTTACGTGATACTATTACATGCGTAAGTAGTATTATTACGTCTGTACATGATAACTAATGCGTACGTACGTCATATCTTTTTTTTTTACCATGTCCTCTCTAGAGTTTTGTACTTACACAAACCCTAAAAATTATAAGACGGTATATATAAGTCAAAAATGATTGACATATACCTAGCAAACATGTCAAAAAGTTAACCTTTTTTATGTATCTTTACAGTATAATACTATCTCACTGATATGGAAGTTGTACGAGTGTTTCAATATAGAACAAATCATTGGACGGGCTGAATAAAATTCATGAAAACAATGCTCACATATCGAGATCCTCCACCCCTCCCCCTCCTATTCCGCTCTGATCTCTCAATGTTCTCTTCTTTCTTACACGGTGATCTGAATTCTGCTTTTCTCTGAATATCGCAAAATATTACGTTGCATCTTTACAAACTAAAACTACTAGAATTTAGAACCTTCACTCATTGCTGTATGTTTACATGCATTGACGTTTTATAAAAAAAAAAAAAAAACATTAAGAGTGATTTTGTCCATATACTTTAATCTTACTGAACTATTCGAATATTCTCTATAAGGATACAGTATTGTAGTATATAGCTGGAGTCCCAGTTTTTCATGTTTTGTACGAAGTGTATATTATTTCAGACATTTCTTGCTTGAAAATATATTAAATCAAATTTAGATGAAGAAGTAACGGGGATAATATGAAGACAAATTTTTCCAATTGAATACCTGAAGTTGATCTAGTTAACGTTAGTTTCGTTGTCCAATTATCAACTATTTTAATATCTCATTAACATAAAGAAGTGACCTTGTTGCCTTTATTCCCAATTTTGATGAAGGTATTTTTCTTCAACGTTAGCAAAAATATTAATACAATCCTGATTTAATGAAAACTTAGCATGTGTGTCTCGTTTTTGCAAACCAGTATTGTGCCTTTATATAAACCTGTGAGAGAATATCTTGAATAATAAAACAAATTTGTGGTTGGGTAATAAGGGACACACGGGGTGATATTCTGGTAGAAAAGGCAACAATAATACAATAAATCTGACCAACGTTTGGGAGCAGGAGCAAGACGATGTCTGTAAATTTCTGTTATTTTAGGCGCTTTCTGTTTATCACAATCTAATTAAAATGCTACCATCAACTAAGTGCATTTTACCGATTATGTTGTCACTATTATTTATTATATATTTACTGGTAAAGTAAAACAGAGGACAGGTTAGCTCAAATAAGCTGACCAGAATGCATTATGAGCAATAACTGTAAGAAAGGTGCACAACCTCTTACCTGCCATACACCGGTCTGTAGATTCAGGCGACGATAATCACCAGGTTGAAAGTTCCATACTGATGAATAAAATGAACGAAATTGATGATATTGCAACTGCAATTAAAATCTCTCTCTTGTTTTTTTTTTTATTTTGGAGGGGGGCTGGAACTTAAACATTATATTTACCGGATTTATGTTGGCCCTCGATGATACCCTCATATCAGCTGAGAAATCAATCTGGTTGAATCATTAAGTTTGATATTACCAGTTTACTATCATTATCATCTCAGTAATACATCTGATCAGTTTACAATCCTTATATTTCAGTAAGATTACCGATCAGTTGACTATCATTATCATCTCGGTTTTATACTTGATCAGTTTACAACCATTATCCTCTTAGTTACATAACAAATCAGGTTAGAATTGTTGTCATCTCATTAGCAGAACTGATCAGTTGTACACTTATCCTACATAAAAATAACATATGTGATATAACTCAAATAGGAGTGAATATTGAACTAAATTAAGAAAACAAATCATGATAGTCGAGTATTCGATGTTCAGATCACAAATAATCATCTATTAGACGATAAACTGATCAGAGAACACTCAACATCAGTGACGTCATCACAGATCGTGAAAGCCAATCATTTAAATGTTGATAATAGAAAAAATAGTATTTGGATTTATTGAGCTACAAGCCTAGACAAATCATCGTCATAATCACGTGATCACAATTCCAATTTCCTGAGAGTATGTCAGTTGTGTAAACTAAGATTTATATTTCTTGTTTCCAGTAACTTTCTTAGGTATTTTTGTTATCAACTGAATTAAGAATAAATACATCAATCTCTCTAATAGTACCTTATATGGAGGAGGAAGGTATGTATAATCTAACATCGTGTTATTATGACTTGACATGCACAATTGTAACATTGACCAATAACGCTGTCCAAATTTCCGAGAAGTTTTAAGAAACATTAAAGTATGTTATCAACAGAAGTGTAATTGGAGACAAAGCAACACTTACGTGCAAACACATAATAATGAAGATAACATATCAATAAAAATTATGTTTTGTGTCGTGGTTTGTGTTTCAGATCATCAATAAGGCCGTGACAAAACTACAACACGAACTTAAGAGAAAAATCAGCAGTAATGGTATCAAAATTACAATAATTGTTGAATTAAAAATAGAACAGACCATTGTAATATCCCTTTGTTTCTGTTTGTTTACTTCTTCTGATTACGGTATCTGAATGCGAGCCTAGGCTATCGTAGCCAATCTTACAAAGATATCATAATTGCAGTGCACACTCTATTTAAAACCGGCCATGTTACCGGGCCAGAACTACCCATCTGCTATAATTAAAAGCAGGTCGCTAGTTGTACAGTTATGATTCGGTAACAATTCTGGTGACGATATGACAAATGCTCATTTCCACTTAACTCAAGAAACACGTATTTAGTTTGAATAGCCACGATAACTTCTTTTTTTATAATAGACTACCATGGCCTGCAGCATAGGTGCATCCATGGCAGTTTACTTGATCCAAGCGAAGGATGGATACTTTCTCTTGAGCATCGTATTTATTTAATGAGTAAGAACATTGAACATTCAATAAAAAAACATAATTGATATTTTAATTGTATTTACTCGTTGACCGATGAAGAATACTAATTGAATTGTATCTACTCTGAATTGCTCTCTTAACTACTACTTATAGTAGGAAACTCTTAGAAACACAGTAAGCTGCCTAACTCACACAATTGAATCTTTTTAGAACATTTTAGCATCTCAGCGAAATTCAAAGAAAGGGTTAAGTTCAAACTGCGACAGATACTACGCGTTATATGAAGTAAAGTATACATCGTTACCTCATCAAGTATATAATACCGATGTGAAACTGTATCGAATCGATAAACAGTTTGTATATTGATAGTGTAACGTCACTTCCCTGTCTGGTGGGGCAGTCTTTAATTAATGATGGGTTGGCGAAATAGAATTTCGACAAAAAGATGACAATGGAGAAGATGCTAAAGTGCTCGTGGCACAGTGGTATCGTTTATTCAGACTTCCGTCTCCTTACTAGGTTCATTAAATGTTCTTACACTTATCCTTGATTACGCTGGACGTAACTGTTAACGCAATTCCTCAACGCGGCGTCTAAACGCAGCGTAGAACACGGCTCTAAACGCAGCGCCCAACGAAACGTCCAACGCGGCGCCATACGCAGCGTATAACGCAATGTACAACCCGGCGCCTAACGCAGCGCAGAACGTAACGTATAGCGCGGCGCTAAACGTAACGCCAAACGCAACGTCCAACGCGGCGCCACACGCAGCGTATAACGCAACGTATAACGAGGCGATAAACGGAACCCCAAACGCAGCGTCTAAATATGAAAACAGATTTAAAGCTACAGATTTAACTTAACGGTGTCTGAAATGCCGTTAATCGATGTAAATATACAAAATAATATCAAAATGTTGCTGTAAAATCAGTTTCGTTCCAGCAACACCGGGTCAAGACTTTTAATGCATTTTTGGGTAGTTTAATGCATCACAAACATTATATCAAAAGTTCTCCAAAAAATTTCCTGCAGTATTTTTGTAACGCACCCTTGAAATTGGGTATGTTATGTAGACATTACGTGCTACGATGCTATGTATTAGGAACACATGTGCTAACGTTAGATTTGGTACAGTGGTGCATACATACCACTCTTTTCTTATATGTTTAATTACGACTGATATATTTTTTTTGTATAATAGTTGGGTCAGGGTTACAAGAATGGTGGAAGAGGATTCTGGTCTAAGGGTCAGTGATATGGCGGGCCATCAGTCTCAAATCATGGGAGATCGACTTATACCGATTTAAATCGACATATACCAGTTTCCTTCGACATATACCAGTTTCCTTCGACTTATACCAGTTTCATTCTACATATCATCGATTTAAATCGACATATACCAGTTTCATTCTACATATCATTGATTTAAATCGACATATACCAGTTTACTTCGACATATCATCGATTTATTTTACTTATCATCGATTTAAATCGATGATAAGTAAAATAAATCGATGATATGTAGAATGAAACTGGTATATGTCGATTTAAATCGACATATCATCGATTTATTCTACATATCATCGATTTATTTTACTTATCATCGATTTAAATCGATGATAAGTAAAATAAATCGATGATATGTAGAATGAAACTGGTATATGTCGATTTAAATCGACATATCATCGATTTATTCTACATATCATCGATTTATTTTACTTATCATCGATTTAAATCGATGATATGTAAAATAAATCGATGATATGTCCATTTAAATCGACATCTACCAGTTTAAATCGATGATATGTCGAATTAAATCGGTAGAAGTCAATTTCCGTGGACTTATACCAGTTTCTAGCGTCTCAAATTGACATATTCCTATTTAAATCGACATATCATCGATTTAGCTCATTAACATATTCCAAATCCCGATTTCGGTGATGATTGACATGTGGAGATACATCACGTGTAGTCACCTGACAAGGCGGGTGAGTAATTTAATAGTTCCAAAATTACGAAGCTAGCAAGGGTGTTCATCATAGTTATATATCAATGGTAATTATGAACAATTACTTGCAAAAAGATTTCGGTGTAACAATAAGGCTGAAATAACTGATATGTCAATGACGTGCAATTATCTCAATGCAAACTGGGCTTGTCTACTCGAACACGTGGCGCTATAGTATAGGAAAACACATGCAACTGAATAGGCCCACAGTACGTACACAGATGCAATTACCTACTCCAGTTACACCATAAACAAAGATGATATTGTTCTGCAGTGAGGCCTACTGTAAGGTTACGTTTTAATGTAGCTAAGTATATACCCATGGGGTTTAACAGTTACAGTACTCAAGCTCAAATCATGCATTCCACTGTGCTCGTGTTTATTTTCAATTATTCGCCCGATTTAAATCGATGATAAGTAAAATAAATCGATGATATGTAAAATGAAACTGGTATATGTCGATTTAAATCGATGATATGTTGAATGAAACTGGTATAAGTCGAAGGAAACTGGTATATGTCGAAGGAAACTGGTATATGTCGATTTAAATCGGTATAAGTCGATCTCCCATGATTTGAGACTGATGGCCCGCCATACAGTGAGGGTTGTTTTCAGGCATTACAAGTTGTGCCCCCCCCCCCCCCTCCATTTTCGCCAAAATGGTAAAAAATCACATTCTCAACTTTGAAATATGAAATACAATTTTTACATATTATAACTTAAGGGTTTTAATTATAAAAATGTACCACTTTTAATAAACTCAGATATAATGCTTTGTAATAAATAAAATATTTTTAGATTTTCCCCCTATGTTATGAACGCATTTCGTCTGTGCATGTATGCGTACATATACACATATAATGAAAAGTTCCTCTCCATAATTGTTACACTCCCCATCCAAACTGTTTTACACATGTGACCCCCTTCCCCTCTACTTTACATGTAGCTAAATCCCTAGTTACAGTGAGATGTGCCAATGCCCCAAGACCAGTGAGCTATTTCTTTTGTATAAATCAATATATATGTTGGCACACTAAGACATCATGGCATATCGTAGATGTGAAATAAAGTTAGTCGGTATATATCCGTTACCTTAGTACTCTTTCTGCAGTCCTCTGCAAAACTAGGTACTTTCTCCATGTTACGTAAACGACATGTTTATAATTCGTATTCCTGCAAAAAGTGTTTCCAAGGGAGTTAACGTATAAAAGAAAAGATCGACAGGGTTTCGAATGGTATTTTGAATAATAATAGTTCTATATTCTACAAATAATATGAATAATAAAGGTGAATGGTACAAATAAGTGAATAACAAAGACAGTTAACTTAAGCCCCAGATAGAAAGAAATAATGTATCTATTAAGACTGGGTGGATACACTCAATGGTGTAGTAGAGCTGGGCCTTTGCAATGATTCAAGATACAGGTTCTTCATCAAAAGGTGCGGTGCGGAATTAATAAGTGATTAAAAGTTCATCCAAGGACAGTTGTACTAGTTATAACAGGATCCACTTCAATTCACTGCATGGAAGTCAGATATGGTATGGAAAAGGGAAAGTCCATTCCGTAGTAGAGGTGAAGATAATTAGATGAAATAAAAGTCACTAAAGACTTGAATATCCTTCAGTCAAAACTTGAACAGATGCACAAAACGTGTTAACAATATGAATAAAACAGGTAACGAAATGTTACGGCAAAACAATAAAGAACCGTGATATTGGAACAGGGTCAGGGGCGATGGATCCCCACCAACAGTATATAAACCTCTGACTGGTTTCAGGACGCGGTATTTGCGTCATCGTCATCAGTAAATGTAGTTTTGAATATGCAAGAGGTAAAGCATGCCCATAACACCCTCCTCCCTCTCCCCTCTCAGCAAAAAAAGTGTGATTTGAAGAAAATGTGGATATTTATCATAAGGTGTCTGGTAGGTAGGGTAATCTACGTAAAACTACTAATAGCTAAAATGAATATATGAATAAGATCATGTTTTCTGGTTCCTTTAAACTCTGGGGAACAAAATAATGACAACATGACTTCGATAAAGTTAACCCTCTTCACAAACTTCAATCTTGATTACAATTTCAGACTAAGATATCAAGATTTAACACCATCACAGTTCATCCTCCAAATCATCTTCCCCTGCATCAACAATCTCAACATCTTCTTGGAAGTTGCTGCAATTTCTATATTTACATAGGTCTGTACACGGTAGTTGTGCATTCATTCAGGAACATCTTCCTTTAAGACATTTGCCGACTCTACAGCTACTGCTGACACACTGAAGCAAAACATCTGGGTCAGGTGGCTTTGTCATCCAAGTGATTATAAGGTCATCATTTTCAAGTTTCCATCCATGTCCCTCTGGTGAGAGTGCATCAATCCTTTGCTGCAATGCCCTACTGTGAATAGCAGCCTGGTTGGTGCAGCGCTTAACATGCTGGATCAGAGCATCTTTTGTTGGTGGTAAACTCTGCTCTGAGGAGGAGATGAACAGAACACCTTGTACCATGAAATTGGATATTTTTGAGTCTCACATTTTATGATGGGGTACCAATATAATTACAATTCAGCTAGAAATATGTTGCAAATTACTTTAATAAATTCAATGGAAAGATTAACCTGATATTGCATCTCAAAGCGTTTAGAGAATTTTTTAATTTTCCTTGGGGGAGGACCCCCATATTCCAAAAGTCCTAGATCCACCCCTGAACACTCAATGAACCACACATTGAAGACAGTACTTTACCTTTCAAGATCTGTATGTCTTCCTTGTCAAGAATTGTATCTAGTTTCTTCAACATAGAGAGTAGTACCTCACTTTAATGGCAACACGGTCTTTTCCTCTAATATTCATACAATCTGGTCTCATCTTTTTTCCGCTCTGCTGCTTGTCGAAGCAATACTTTAATAAAATGAAATAAAAAAAGCAAATTGTTTTGCATTTTCTGTTGATCAAAATGTAAGTTTGACCAAATAAGAACTAAGACAATTTTATTTGTATACCATGTGATCTGCTCATCTTCTATGGACAAACAAAGACACATCCAAATTTTGCAAACCAGTGTCATGCAAAAAAGAATTAAAACAGGCTTTTTTTGACAGTACGGTACATTATCTCTCAATGTTATGGTTTAAATTATACAATGGTAGATTATATCTGTTACTAATAATAAAGGAGACAGATACTTGTTCATTTTGGTAAAGCTAAACAGGCTGACCATAAGACCTTGCAAACCTAACCTTATTGCACCTTTGTTACACTTATTTTTCTAACTAATATAATATCTCTATCATTCAAATAAAGGGCCACAGTAAGAAAACTATGAAGCCTGTATTTAACACATAGGCTGGTGCCCCAGATGGAGAATTTGAAACAAATTTCCGTTCCTACCACCTTATAACAAAACAAATCAGATGACCATGCCACTAATTATGTCCAGGTCCAACACTGTGCCCTTTGACTTGGATTCTATCCCTCAAGAGCTACTGATCTTGCATTATGCAACTTCTCTTAACACTTCAACTATGCCACAGAAGTACAAGTAGAGTCGTGTAGTATGCTTAGGCTTACCTCCATCGAAAGTCTCTGACTGCTGCAGCTTGTCCTGCACCCGTTTGCAACACCGAGTAGTGTATTGTTTCTTTTCCCACATATAATAAATTGAACAGGCAATACACCAGAGCTTCTGCTTGGTTTCCTCGATCTTTTCCGTCATTCTTCGTTTAAAATCATATGGGGTCTCCTCTGGTACTGTCCGTTTTCTTGCAGCAATGTGCTTGCTATCAATGAACCGCCTGTAACACTTATCGTGGAACCCCATCATACTATGCTGTTGAACACACGCTTGATCGTAGTAGGCCATGGAGTAATCAGTAGTACGGCGATATCACTGTCTCCGCCGCTGAGATTAAGCCAATCTTTAGCGCAGGAAGTAACTTTAGTCCATCGTTTATTCGTCAGTGCCTTGACTGCTTCAAATTTTACAGATTCAATGTGCACTGAGCACTGTAGATTTCCGTGTGTCGGAGACTGACTAGCGCCCGTGGGAGCCGCCATGTTTGTTGTTTTCTACAAAAATTGCACACAGAACTCATGGCTCATTGGACAATTCATATCACATGGTACAGATATCTCACTGGCGCACAACTTTTGAACGTATAACGGCAGGTTTCTTAACATACGCAATGAAAAATATAGTTCGATCTTTCGAGCGGAATTGCAAAAAAACTGCAGGAAAGTACATGGAGAACTTTTGGATCATTAATCTTAGTTAATTTATGTATTCAATGCTGTAGAGAAATTTTAGACCCGCAGTTGCTTCAACGAAACAAGCGAATTTCGACCTTCAGCTGATGGCCTATAATGTATCTTTCTGATAGCTGACCTAGGCTATTCACTAATGTTCCTAATTACGGACTAACTGAAATATATCATCACAGCAGAACACTGATCTCTACTAAAGTATACACATTGTCACGCAGTTCTGAGCGCAACTAAATAACGTAAATTGATAACAGTCCATCAATAACGTTACTCCCAAATAACTGGGCGTAATCTTGCTCAGTGCAATAGCGCAGTTTGCTAACAATTTATCCAACTCACAAATGTATTCAATAATATTCTGAGCGCTTACAATATCTACGAACGGTTAGTTATACACGGTGCCGTGGTATTAGAGAAACCTTCCTACCTGGATAATAGTAAATGATATGATAACGTACCGTACGTAGACGTCTTGAGAGATTTTGTCAAAGAGTCCCACGCTGCACGTACCATCAGTTCCTTTTATACTAGCCTGAACAATGGATTAACGCGCACGAGAATGTTCTACTTCAAAGTACACCGCCTCAGAGTTGCGGTCACCAGTCTTCCGGGGACCGAAAGGTCACAATTGCTTACGTCATAGTAAACAACTTAGGAGGATAACGGGGATTTCCCGGCAAAGAATTATAACATTACTTAAACAGTTAATACAGCTTAAATAATAGCTTTCAAAGTTTCAATACTACGCAAGTTCGGTTACAATAGCTTGAAAATGCAACTAATACTTATCAGATCCAAAATAAAGCCTTTTTTATGCATTTCGCTTTGCAGATTTACAGACCAAAAAATGTCAATTACATATTTTACTTTGATTGTTTAATGTTATCAAAGGGTGCGATGCGAAATCCACAGAAGCTGCAGAATTTTGAGAAATAGTTGTCAGGAAGAAGCTTACCCTCAACTTTATACAGAACGTTTCTCAGAGCCCGGAAGCGGGTCGAGAGGCTAACGCCAGTGAAAAAGCAGCATTTCTAAT
The DNA here is from genome assembly GCF_037975245.1 of Apostichopus japonicus. Classification (NCBI taxonomy): domain Eukaryota; kingdom Metazoa; phylum Echinodermata; class Holothuroidea; order Aspidochirotida; family Stichopodidae; genus Apostichopus; species Apostichopus japonicus. The sequence goes on from NC_092577.1 coordinate 7,711,177, forward strand.
ATTTCTTGTTCTCTTATAGCGAGTCCAACCACAACAACCGCGATAGAGGAATTAAATTTCTCTGGAACATATTTGAAGCACTGGTTGGTTCCAAAAGGGGAAGCGCCTCTGAGACCACATGTTATAAATAAATGATATTTCTCTAGAATGTATTCCAAGCAAGCTGGTGGGGATCCGTTGGACTTACGCTGCAGCTATTGTGAGAAGTGCTCAATTTTCAGCGGATTGAAGTGCAAGGCCCTGATGAAGGGGTGGAGCCAAGCATCAGAAATCTGCTGCATTTTATTTACCTAATATTATCCAAATTTGGGGAAATATAGACGTAAGGGAGTAACAGACAAACGATTCTGTTTTCCTTTCTTCGTTTTTTGTATTATAACTCTTACTTTCTTAAGTGTGCGACCATGATAAATTTATCTTCAATTTGTCAACCGACTTGGCATCAATTTGAGACCGAGCGGTGTGACACCCATACCACTGTTTTTTTATACCTATGGGGTCGCGTTCTCGAATGATAATAGTGAATTTCTATTTTCCTGTTTCCAAGTACAGCGTTAGTGTAAGCAAAGAACTCTTTCAGTATCATGTAAGTCTCACTAGACGTTCACTCTTAACTTAACGATTTACAAATATGTCCATATGATAAGGAAAATATATTTGTCTACTGATAATTTTACTCAGTTTCTGCTTGGTTGCCATGACAACTATGTGAAACAAAACAATAGGTGCCCGTTCTGGAGCAGTTAATGAGTGACACACCATTGTATACCTCCGTGCTCCACTATAAGTGTACAAATAAATAAAATATTGTTTTAAATTTACATATAATTCTAATTGCTTTCCCTCATATCATTACCCACTTTTATTTATACTATTATTTTTTTTAAGGCAAACCATGCATGGATTTTATTCTTCGATTTACAAATATGTCCATATAATGAGGAAAATATGTAATTAAATGTCTACTGATAATTTAACTCAGTTTCTGCTGGGTTGCCATGACAACTATGTGAAACAAAAGAAATAAGTGCCCGTTCTGGAACAGTTAATGAGTGACACAACATTGTATACCTCAGTACCTTAATTCCTCTATAGAATATGGTTATAAATTCACATATAATTCTAAATGTTTTCCTTCATATCATTACCCACTTTTTATTCATACTAAAATTTGTTTAGGCAAATCATGCATGGATGTTAATTTCCCCAATAGATATAGATTTCACTCTTGTCAAGCGCCAATCGCGGTAACGATGGGATGTCCCCCCCCCCCTCAAAAAAAAAACACTACCACGCATTTCAAACTAACTCAGAGTAGTTATAGCACAATGTTGCGTTTCGACTTAGATATTGGACATAATTTAAGTCAAACTATACCTCAAAGGTATCATTTGAAGTATAAACTTCCCCTTTTCCTGGAAAGTACCACAGACCCCCTCACCCTCCTCCCCATATATGATGTCGGCTTTGACGACCCTCTGTTCCTGTACAACACTGCAGAACGAGTGTCTTATTTTTGCCTTTATAAAGTCTTTATGGTAATGCTACACATTAGAATATTCCTATTACGGTACATCTAGTACAAACAGTTCCGATACATGTTTGGTCTCTGCTTTGCTTTCGTTTATGTTGTAATACACTTTGCAGCAATTTCAGAGAAACAAAAACTTCGTTTGCAGAACTTGTAAAAGAATTAAGTTACACTTTGCGGCGTTATTCTGCAATTCAGATTGGAAGAAAGGCTTTAAGCGGAAGTGTGGATTTGTTTAAATATGTGTGCTTTTCGGGGGGGGGGGGTGGGGGGGGTGGGGGGTATTCGGTTGACCGACTCCGAGGGGCACAACATTACTTCAGAACTTTACACAATAATTATCGCAGTGTTATTAAGTTGCCCAAAGTGTATATGATACCTATTTTTCGGAAAGAGATTTAAAGCATCAGTTGATTTGATTGCTACTCTCAAAAACATTTTATAGAGCAGTGATTTCGAAAGAGCGATATGTAAGCAATATGACTTATCTTTTAAATCAACCAAGCTTAGCAATATTAAGCGTTGTTCCATCTCTATTATTCGATTTGTTGTTTACTAATACAATACTCTGTTTTGGGTGTCTCCTTCCTTTAAAATTGCAATCATGTGTTACTGATCCATTACTCTCTTGTACAGTGGCGGCGGAACCGGGGGGGCTTGGGGGGGCTCAGCCCCCAATGAAAAAGTTGAGGGGGCAAATGCATGATAAGCACCCCAATATTTACCAAGGCTCCGAAACGTGCATCTGCCCATTTTTCAATGCATACTTGTCGATCTGTCCGATGCACACGTATACTATATAGGTGTAATAATTTTAGTAATTGCTGGGGGACCCTCGGCCCGTCACCTGGCTATAGACCACATTGTCACCCCAACCGCGTCTTCACGCCCTGTGAAAAGTGGATGCAGTGAGTGTGAGTACCGGTAAGCGTAACACAACTTCGTCTTAAGCCCAATGGAAGCAGGACACTTCGCCTAACAACCATTTCGCACAAATGCCATTTCGCCCAACCTTACCATTTCGCCCAACCAGCCTGGTCATTTCGCCCAACCAGCCTGGTCATTTCGCCCAACCAGCCTGGTCATTTCGCCCAACCTTGATTAAATATGATACTTCAAAAGGAAACGTTCGGGAATTGTTAACGTTACATGATACGAATCGAATATTACGGAAACTTGAGGATCGATCAGTGTGTTAGGGGTTAGGTTTCATAGTAGACGTTCGAATATGAAGGAATATTAAGGAAACTTGAAGTCCTTTACTTTGTACAACTTTAGTAAGGAAACGTTCGGGGATTTTTAACGATACAGGATACGAACCGAATATTAAGGAACCTTGAGGATGGATCAGTGTTTAAGGGTTTAGGTTTGATAGGTTTGATAGTAAACGTTCGGGAATTGTTAACGTTACGGGATACGAACCGAGTATTAAGGAAACTTGAAGTCGTGGTTAAATTGATTAGGCCTACATATGTGATTACATATGTGGTTACATTGATATAGTGGTTACATTGATTAAATATAGTACTTCAATATTACGGACGGGTTATATATTTTTTTTCAATTTAATAAGGAAACGTTCGGGAATTGTTAGTCAGTAGGATGGATCAGTGTTTTAGGGGTTATGTTTGATAGGTTTTTATGAAGACCGAATCCCCTGTGTTTGTAGAATAATATAACTTCCATTGTATGCGTAAATGCCTAAAGTAGTGTAATCCTCTCATTATACCCGAAATAACTGCTCAGACTCCGATCGATATCAAGCGGACCGCACTTTTTTATTTACCTATTACGAAGTAACCTAACCCAAAATATATCAAATTGAACTAGTGGAAAAGAAAAAGTAATATTATTCTGACTGATAAGTAAAAATAAGGTTGGGCGAAATGACCAACACGGTTGGGCGAAATGACCATGCTGGTTGGGCGAAACTATTATGATGGTTGGGCGAAATGACCAGGCTGGTTGGGCGAAATGACCAGGCTGGTTGGGCGAAATGGCAGTTGGGCGAAATGGTTGTTGGGCAAAGTGACTAGAAAGCAGGCCAATGACTTGCCTCATTTCAGCCAGTTCTCCAACATCCCCTTACTTAGTGGCGGATCGTCCATATATACAGTCAAGGGCGGATGCCCCCCCCCCCCCTGACGGACTCAAATGGACTGCTGGCGCCCTTTTCAGCTTTTCACTACTTTTTACTTATTCGCGATTATTGACTATTTTATTGCCCTCTCATATACCTATTAACATTTGTCATATTCTGTTGGTGTAATTTTCCGACAAAATGGCGACGAAACCTATTTATTCTCCGTTTATCTGCAAATTAGCAAGGCCCGGAAAGGGTCATTTCCTGCAATCTATAGAGTATCTTTACTCAAAAACTTTCTGTACGCTCCGCGCCAACCTGTGGTGGCGCTCTGCTTAGATAGTGTCGAAAGCGCCCCTACAGACCATTCTTGCCCCCCCCCCCCTGACCAATACCCCTAGCTCCGCCACTGCTATTATACACTCAAAAACGTCTTTGCGAGTACACTACGAGTTATAGCTACTCTCTTAAAACACCATCGAATATACAAATTACAATGTTTTTACAGACTTTTACGTGCAATCTGAGAAATTGCAGGCTTGAGACCCATATTTTAGGGCTAGGTATTCGCAGCATAAAACACTCGGGAAGTGCCGTTTCCGGCCATCTGGGGGGTTTGAAAAACCCAAAATTTTCGTGTACGCTCCGCGCCAACCGATGGTGGCGCTCTGCTTAGATAGTCTCCACACATTAGCCCCCCAATAATTTTTCCGTTCCGCCGCGCCTGCTCTTGTATGTGAATCAACAACACTCTACATGTCAAAATAAATTCACAAAGTTGGCTGGTTGGTAAAGCCTTTAAATAAATGTAAGAAATTTGAAATGTGTCCATAATGACGTCATTGTGACAATACCTTTCACGTTTCTTGACTTTAAGGATGATGGAATGGATCCAACCGGAATAGTGTCTGGCAGATAGTATGAATCAAACCTATAGAGAGAGGTAGAGTAATTATCATGTAAGATGTAGATGACGTAGAGGAATGTCCTCCTAGTCAGGTTTATTGTTTACCAAATCAATGAAGATAAACAAAGTAAACAACAAATAGCAAGGAAATAAATCACATCTGATTAATCATTCTGATCAGAATTAATTATAATCACAAGTCTTGTGTTTCAACGATCCCACGAAAAATAAATTAGAATGGATCATAGAATTGAAGTAGGGAGAATGACGTCATGCGACATATACTGAAGCCACCCATTCCTACTGGTGGCGCTTCGCTTGTACGGCAAGAAAGTACCGGCGCATAATACAGGCACTACGTATTGGACATAACTAAAGTGATAAAGTTGACATAAATCACTCAAAATGTTAGAGTTCACTGGTAAAATATAAATCTAGAAATAATGAAACTAAATTATTGTTTCTTAATCTCAAAATAGTTTTAAGATGCTACAAGTAACATTTTTCGATGTAATGGCGGGATGACAAACCTGCAAATACTTGTACTGAAACGGAGGAAGAATGGAATGGAGAGGTGTAGGAGGGTCGAGGACATAGCAACATTCTTTACTGGACGAAACAGCTGATCCTCCCGGGTGATTTCAGTAAAAAGGTTAACACAAAATGTTGCAATAACATGAACAAGGCAAATGTACCAAGATTCCTTATTATTACGTATGTATTCGTTATCGCCCTTTAATAATGTTATAAGATTGCACGCATTTTTTTGTTGTCATTGATCTTAATGAAATTGTACAAACTTCTAACATTTTTGTGGAGTTGAAAAGAATGTATTTAACCATACCATTACACAATCGAATCTTTCTATTGAACGATGTTCTCAGTGAAGAACTGCATCTGTCCCAAATATCAGACTTCCTTCATACAACTTCCTGGTCATATTTTATTAAGAACCACACTATAACGCGATCTTTGTTGATTTGCAAAAGAAATGTTTAATGAAAGAACAAACACTGAGGGGCAGTGGAGCATGTGACTTTGATTTTACGCAAGAAACCATTAGCCTCTGACATTATGTTAATAATCTCAAAATGAATACTCTGTGCGTTCATCTTCACAAATTAAAATATTTTAATGTTTTCAACAAAAAGTTTCTTTATACCGGTACTTTTGAACTGCATGTTTTATCATTATAATTTTTTTATAGCAATGTTTTAGACATGAATGCACTTGTTACAAAAACACAACGACAAGGGAGAACTTTTAATTACAAAGTTGGCAACTGGTAATTTCCATTAAAAAACGGAGGCCACTTTCCAGGGTTATCAGGATAGTGGCAAAGCATGTGCCCAATCAACCCCCACCCCTAACCCACACACACACCTCTTGCATGGCTTTGTCGCCCTTGACACGGTAAATGGACGGTATCATCGCAAACATTTGCAGTGAATTCTACACTAAGTGTATTTATACTGGTGACTTAACCTACAAGTAAATAGACCAAAAATATATGGATTGTGGTGTGACATGTGGGGATTTTACAACAATCGTTTTACCTCTTTTTCAGCAATCCGATTTTGTTTTGGTCATATCATTAAAAATGTTATGATTTTCTGGCAAAAACCATTAAAGATCGACCACACACACATCTGGCATCTGGCCGATATGAATTAACCAGACTGGTGGTAGGGGTAGAGGGAGGGTGTGAAACCTTGAACTTTTGTGGTAGCATAGTATTATTCATTATGATTGTTATGATTGCTAAGAGTTTGGTAAAATACATAAATGTTGTTAAAGGAGATATGCGTTGTAAATATCACCCTCTCCTTACAATATGGCGACTCATCAAGCTAAGCTGTTTTTCAGTCTGTCTTAACTAAACCAAATGCCGAGACCTTAATACTAAAACCAGTATGTATTCTGTGAAAAGAATATTTGACAGCCCTGGTAATATGTTGTTCACTTCAAAATCTAAGAAAAGGATAATGTTCATACTGTTACGAGGGCCCATTGTAGCCTAACGCTAGTCACTACTAGTGAGGAACCTAATGTTATAATATAGAAAGTATTTGAAATTGCCAACGTGATAAATCAATATTTGAGAAATTAGGTCGGGTTACCGTGTCAGAATGTTATGATACACGATTGTTCTGGTATATTCCTTATGATGACACGCTGGTCTCGGGTTAACGTCGGTTTAGAAGTCCCCGTTGAGATATCGATACCAAGATTGATTCTACAAGATGCAAGACAGAATTTCTTCTGCGTGGGTCCCACCAGATAGAAAGAATAGGTGGCCCAAAGTGGCCCAATGTGGCCCTATATATGAGTCTAAAGAATTGGATATTGATACAGACTATATACGTGCCTTGTAACATGACATTTCAAGCTCATGATTATATCATATCCAGCATAAATTGGTTTAAGAAAAAAAAACATATAGTATACTACATAAAAGTGGTGACAATATATATCCAAATTCTACTCAAGATTATATGACTGGATTTTAAGCAACAGCTAAAAAAAGGTTACCATGGTAACACAACATATTGTAATTAGCAAACAGTTTGCCTGTTTCTCCCAAAACACAACTTACAGAATATCTGCTGTAGGCTACTCCCTCCTTTCACAAGATAAATCTCACTAATTGTATGTCAATCCCTCTCCTTATGTTCCTCTTATCTATACTCAAACCACAATGGAGTTAATGTACACAAGACCAGTGTTTTAAGACCAGTGTTTTATCTTATTTAGCTATTCCCTGCTCTAAGCAAAATAAAGATAACCCTTTCACCTAAGCCTCTAAATATTTTGGAATTTGCTGGTCTGGGCAAGAATTACAGTTCCCCACGTTATAATTCTATCACTCTGAGAAAGAGTTGATTAACTCTTGCCTGGTATCTGTAATGTACATGACTTGTATATCTACTGGATGAAAGATTGGGCAAAGTAATTGATTTCCGATATGGAGGTGGATGAAATTCCGGAGATTCACCATGCGGGATCATCTCACAAGGTAGGCATACATGTAAATCATTTTGCAATGTTTTACTAACTTAGGAATTTACTCACTTTCCTATTCAACAATTAACGTTAACAAATGATTCTTGCAATTTTGCTATGTACCAATAGGTCTAATCAAGTAAAGACTCATGAATGATAAATTATAACAAGCGACATTTGTTTAATAATGTTTTCGATACTATCTACTGTAATTTTACCTAAAGATGTTACATTGTTTAGCACCTAAAAGAGTCTAAGGTCATCGCCCACAGAGAAGAAATGCTCTTGCTAATAATAAAAGGATGCATTGACAATGACTGATGATACTTTCTTCCATTCAAATTCAAAGTTAAAAAAATAAAAACTGATTGGCAGGATATATTTGCTCTATCGATTAATATTCCACTTTTCCTGTGTTTGTTAGATGTAAAAGTTTCTTTTATACAACAGTTACAACAGTTAATTCAGGATGTTCTTGGTTGTTATAGATTGGTTTCTTGTGGTATATTAACTATTTAAACTGCATCATTTTTGTTACATGTGGTGGGCCCTTTGCAGAAGAAATTTTGTATTGCATTGGCATTTCTTTACTTTGTGGAATGTTACAGATGTCATGTCACAAGGCACATATAGTCTGCCTCAATACACAATTCATTAGGCCCATATAGGGCCGCATTGGGCCACCTATTCTTTCTATCTGGTAGGACCTATGCAGAAGAAAATTTGTCATACATTGGCAGTTCTTTACTTTGTGGAAAGTACCTTTTCATTTGATATTGGTTTTGTGTGGTACCAGCTATGATTGATCATAGCCTATTTGGGGGCCCTTTTTATAGTGTTTCTGTTGGCCCCTTTGTAGCAGAAAATTTGTCTGGAATGATGATTTCCATAGTCTTTAAGATCAACCCCAACATTCCAAACCGGTTTTGAGTGGTACCTTGCATATTTAATCTGGGTCAATGCTACGATAATGGGCATTTGGGCCATATTTGGGGGCGTCTGGCGGGCCCTTGGCAGCAGAAAATTTGTCTGGCATTGGCCATTCAGTACTTTGTGGCATTCATGCATTAAGTTGACATTGGTTTCAAGTGGTACCTTGTTCGTTTGATAAAATGAATTTTTAAGGGCTCTTTTGGGCGTCTGGCTGGCCCTTTGCAGCAGAAAATTGTCTGGCAGGATGATTTTCATAGTCTGTAAGATTAACCCGAGCGTTCCAAACCAGTTTTGAGTGGTAACCTGCATATTTAATCTGGGTCAATGCTACGATAATGGACAATTGGGCCATATTTGGGGGCGCCTGACGGGCCCTTTGCAGCAGAAAATTTGCCTGGCATGGGCCATTCAGTACTATGTGGCATTCATGCATTAAGTTGACATTGGTTTCAAGTGGTACCTCGTTCGTTTGATCAAATGCATTTTTGGGCCCCCTTTAACCGGCTCCAGGGGCCACATGCAGCAGAGGGACCCAGGCAGACATTCACTTTTGGATATACTGGGTTTTTCCCCAAATGTTCCAATACTCAGATATTGGTACCTCGTTCGTTTGATCAAAGTGCACTGGGCTACCGGGCTATTAGTATCATCCTACCTTATACATGTATTGCACAGCTCTAAGTAAAACATCACTCTGGCTAATGTAAAGAATATATATATATATATAGGTTACGTACCTTGTATCTATTTAGCATAATAAATATATATTTACCAAACAGTTGCAAGTTTGTTTTAATGTAAAAGCTTTTTTTTTCTTTACAATCGTTTGTTTTCTGTATTTATTCACTGAGTGGCTGAAAGAAGCGCTTTAAAATATTTCACTAATATTTATATGAAGTAAGGGCCATAGCGGACACATCAACTCAATGTACACAGATATGCCATATAAAAGAAATATTGATGAACTTTAAATAATTTATATTTTTTCGAACAAAACGTTCTTGTGTCAACCTGTCCGCTGCTACAACATTGACAAATAATAATTTAAGGTTATTTTATTCATAAAAGGGGTCTCCCTGTTTAGATCCCTCCCTACGGACGCAAGCCATATTTGGACCCACGCCCCTCACTTTCAAAGAAAACAATGTAAGAAAGGGTAAACACTTTATAGTGTTGTGAAAAGTCATATCAATGTAAGCCTAAAAAAAGCTTATCTGGCTATTAAGACGAGGACGAAAGACGAGGCTTTCCCCTCACACCAATGAGGCTGGTCACGTGACTGGTTAAATATCAGTAAAGTCAACTCTAAATAATGTCAAATGTTTTATACAGTGACGGTGTAAGTGTCAAACTTGGGAGAAACAACCAATATCGGTTAGAAGTATATTACATAAGCGTTTGTAATTCATTCCAATCTTTGTATCAATATCGAGAGAGATCACTGGACATTTAACGAAGAGTACTATTTTATCATATTTTGTGTGAAGAATGGAAAGATACAGTATGGCCTTTCTTCAAGTTCAGCTGTCATGACTTATTGGATCATTATTCTCGGCTTCTTCACACCCTATATTAAATTTATCTCACAAAAAAATACATTGTTTTATATTAAATATTGTGCAACATTTAGACCTAAACTGAGGGCGATAACGATAATAGCTAATTGCATTATGTTGATTCCGGGAACTACATTTAATATCGCAGGTTTGATTGGATGCTATTAAGCTTTCATTTTTTGAGTTTTCTACTAAGCTCGCACAATGTGTTATACTCAAAATAAATATTCAATACGGTTTTTTATTAACCATCCTATGATAATTGTTTAGCTCATTGTTTGACACGCATAATGTTATTCTCAATACGAAATTAATCACCCTGTATTTTGTGTTCCTGTTAAACAGTCAAACAAATTCAATAAAATTAAACTGTGTAACACACGATGCTAACGATCCAGCAGTGTCCGTTTATGCAAAGCGTTTAATACCGTAATAACAAGACTGCAGCTAAACAATCGGAATCATAAAACATATTTTTATTAAATATACAATCACTCACTACTACCAATAATTAAATTGAGAGCTACACAATAATGTGTTATCTACACTGAAAAAATAAACTAGTCAATATTGCCACGGACTAACGTTAAATTAGTCTGTAACGTTAGTCAATGCACACGAACTAGCAAAAATCTTCGTTTCATCGCTGCTTCTTAGTCAGTTTACACTGACTAAGGAAAATATAATCACAGCTTAGTCGGTGGCGACGGACTAAGGTATTTTAACCCATGGACTAAGAACGATACGGACACCCGATTTACGCCATAATCGTAGCTTAGTCGGTGTCGACGGACTAATGTATTTTAACCCAATTCGATTCACTTCAATTTGGAAACCGAGAGGCAACGGCAGCTTGCTGGACTTGGCATAGTTTCATACGATCACTCTAAGCAACTTTCAACCGTAAATCACCCAAGAAGGTCTTTAGAAGAATGGAGGTATTAACTGCCATCATCGGCCTACCTGTTATTCCTTTAACTTGAAGGTAAAATTAAAGTTAATTGTTAGGCCACTGGCACTAGTACTGTATTATGGTTAGTGTAACGCTACCCTTGTCACGCTGGCGTTTCGCAATACACAAGTGCAATGACGGTGAGTAGCCTATAGGCTTCTACTGGGTACTGCAGTGCATTCTCAACACTAAAGTGTGCATTCTAACACCAATTAACAATGTGTTATGTGTGTATTGGGCTAGATTGAACAGTGGCACATAATCTTCTAATTTATTCCCAAACAAATGCTGGAACTATAAGTCTTAATAGTTTATTTGAAGTCTACACTCATTTGGTAAAGATTTCCTGTAATTTCCCATGTGAATCTAAATGGGTAGGCTTTGTGATATTGAATAAGCAAGGCTAGACCTTCAAACGTACAGTCACAGTAGGCTGAACAAATTATGTTGGCTAGTCAACGGTATTATATGTTGCGAGCAGTCAGGATGCACGCTTCAGTTCTATTTAACCTTTTCATTTATCATTTTTTAGTATTTATTTTCCGGTCACGCCCAGGAAACAATTGCGACATTCCTTCACGGTCGACTTGTTTACTGTAAGAAGTATTAACCGTTTTTTCTCAGGAAAGCTTGATAGTCTGAAGTTATTATAACATGTGCTTTTAGTATACTGCCAAAAGAGTAAGTTGTTGTATTTGTATTGATATTTTATGTAGAAGTAACGGAAAATTTAGTATGTTTAGTTTGGTCTAATTGCACGTTTTTTTTCTGTCCAATGTAGTGCAGGGTTCACTTGCGCGAATTCAAATTATTCTGTTTATGTATATGTATATGCATCAATTCGTAGATTATGATATTTTTTTTGACATTTATTTGTAATTCAAGCATATCTGTTTAGTAGCAAAGTTTAAAGGTTAAGATTAATTAGTTTTCTCTTTTTGATCCTAGATTGAATGAAACTCATTGACGTAAATAATAGATCAGATCATACAGTTTAACGCAGTTCCTAAAACTCTGGGTATTCTCTAGTCTTCGCCGGTCCATTATATACTTTAGTACTACAAGTAAGACTAAATCAAAACGACCGAAAGACAAACTTAGTGTAACAAAGTACTGATTCTTCTCTAGCCTAGGTCTAAACAGGCTTGTTATGTGAGCAAGCAAAATAACAACTAAAAACGATTATGCCTATAAATAAGTTGGCTCAGTGCATTTCTGTTTCTAAAATTTTATATTTTTAAAGATCATAAAAACAAACAAAGATTTAGCCCATGTTTTATTATCTCTGTATTCTGTTTTAAAAAAAAAACAGTCTAGTATATCATTTACGTGCAAGCTTCATAAGTTTGGTCAAATTTCTACTGATCTGTAGAGCGGGAGTCCAGAGGGTTTGCTTAGCTGGGAAGGTAACCAATTGCCTGGTACATCACAATGTTCACAATGCATTCCTGTATATGAAATCTGACGACTGGCAAACCGACTGTGGTGGATGTGGCTGGGAGAGCAATTTTAAAGTCACCTAATAGCTAACCTAGATCAGCTTTCATGGTAACCACATCAAAGTAAGAACAATGTGTCAGGTATGGCCCCAAGAGCAACAAATGGCCATCGCCAGTAATTATTGGTGGTGGGGTACCCCTGCCAGTGATCAACAATTGACCCCTCACGGCTGACCTAGGTCAGCTCATGAGGTAACCACTTGAAACCTACTGGAAAATGTTGGTTAGGACTTCAGATAAAAGGGATGGGCATTGCCAGTAATTTTTATTGGTGGGGTACCCCTGCCAGTAGACCCCCAATATGCCCATCCCCTCATTGACCTAGGTAAGCTCATGATTTGACCAGTTGAAACCTACAGGAAAATGATAGGTATCACTTCATATGTAAGGATGGGCATTTCCAGTATTTTATATTGGTGGGCCACCACTGCCAGAGTCCGCCCATCCCTTACATATAGAATCCTGTCAATCATTTTCCAGTAGTTTTCAACTGGTTAAATCTTGAGCTGACGTAGATCAATGAGGGGGGGGGGGCATTTTGGGGGTCTACTGGCAGGGGTACCCCACTAATATAAATTACTGGAAATGCCAATCCCTTACATATAGAGGCCTGCCAATAATTTTACAGTAGTTTTCAACTGGTTACCTCATGAGCTAATCTAGGTCAATGGGGGATGGGCATTTGGGGGGTCTACTGGCAGGGGTACCCCCCCAATATAAGTTACTGGAAATGCCCATCCCTTACATATGAAGTGATACCATTTTCCAGTAGTTTTCAACTGATTACATCATGAGCTCATCTAGGTCAATGGGGGATGGGCATTTTGGGGGTCTACTGGCAGGGGTACCCCACCAATAAAAATTACTGGCAATGCCCATCAGTTGTATCTGAAGTCCTAACCAACATTTTCCAGTAGGTTTCAAGTGGTTACCTCATGAGCTGACCTAGGTCAGCCTTGAGGGGTCAATTATAGATCACTGGCAGGGGTACCCCACCACCAATAATTACTGGCAATGGCCATTTGTTGCTCTTGGGGCCATACCTGACACATTGTACTTACTTTGATGTGTTACCATGAAAACTGATCTAGGTTAGCTATCAGGTGACTTTAAAATTGCTCTCCCAGCCACACTCACCACAGTCGGTTTGCCAGTCGTCTGGTTTCATATACAGGAATGCACTGTGAACATTGTGATGTACAAGGCAATTGGTTACCTTCCCAGCTAACCAAACCCGCTGGGCTCCCGGTCTATTGGGATCATTATTAACATGATTAACATAATTATTAAGCTTTGAACAATAACTTGGTGTTATGCTGTTCAAAGCTAATAATTATTTGGTAAAGCTGCTATTCCTGGCTTATAATTTGAGGGACCTTGATTTAAATGTATACCTCCCAATATGTTATAAAATTTTAATGTAAACGATGTTTATGATAATGTGAGTTATCATGTGCTATATCTGTATCTGTGCTTACACGTATATCATATTTTCTGTTCACAGGTCAATAATGGTGCAGATTTTGGCTTCCTGAAGACAAGTGGGAGGCCATTTGTAGTTAAGAGAAACACTCTTTGTTCGTGAAGACTTATCTGATGTCGATTTGGGGTACCACTTTAAAACGAAAGTCATGAGGAACCCTTGCCCAAGATTCAACTTTGCATTATTGTGCAGTGCTATACTTTTGCGATTCATGTTTGATCCATTAACTTGTCTTAACTTTGTTGGAATAAAATCAGATTTTCAGATTTTTGTTTACAGTGATTTCTTCTCTATCTGTCGAAAGTCAGCCTTTGTAGACATCAGAAGTTTTATCAGAAATAAATACTGCCAACGTACACATTATTTGTGTTTCTTCTGCTCTCTTTTCTTTCAGTGATGCTAGTCAGTGAAACTAGTCGGGTTTAATTCTTTCAGTGATTCTAGTCAGTGCAACTAGTCAGTCGATACCGACTAAGAAAGGTTAGTCGGGAGAGGCACCATCCTGACTAATGTAAAACCTGCTATAAACTAGTCGGTGGCTCATATAAATTAGTCGGTAAAGACCGACTAATGTCACCAACTAATGTAACTGACTAATATACATTTACCGACTAAGAAATTGTTGATCGACTAAGCTGACGGACTAAGATGACCGACTAAGAAATCCAACTGACTAAGGAATAAATTAGTCGGTATAGCAACTGACTAAGGCTATGTTAGTCGGGAGAGGCACCAGATGGACTAACGTTATGTTAGTCGGTGAACCAATTTAAGTTTTCAGTGTAGTCAGATTCCTACCAACGAGAAGTTCAACTTAAATTCAAAAAGAAAAACTAAACGTAACAAGAATCAGTCTTTCTTTTATTTTTATTCATAACTTTATTGTTGTCTATAAACCCTCCTCTATGCAAGCTTCCTTCGATTGGTTTGCATGGGAACATGTGGGGATACATTAAACAACCGATGAGAGCAATTTTGCTGGGTAATACTTACAAAGAATAACCAACAATTTGCAACAATGCAATAACAAGGCATATGACATAAAAATATATTATTTGGAGGATTTCCCCCAATGGATGATTCGTAGTCACTTAAGTACACCTACTGACCTACTTAATGTCTGTTTCCATGGTTACTTTGACAAGTTCACTGGCAAAGTTTGAGGGGTACAATGGGCACGTGGTTCGTGTACCTGTTTCTATTCAGTAGGTTAAACTGGTTCGTGTCATCTATTATTATGCTAATGAGATATTTGCGGGAGTTCCAGGTGTGACATTCTTGCTATTGACTTGCTTTAGAGCAAAAATTGTTTGAATCAAACGTCTGTATAATGTAAGCGCTGCATTTATTCGTATACAGAAAACTATTGTAGAAGTGGAATAATCCTATACCGTGTGTACTAAAACGGTGATGATGTTATCGGGTAGAAACATGGAATGGATTTGATGGGCCCTCTGAACACATACAAATGAATCTCTCTGAAAGGGAGGGCGAAGGGAGCCTAGGGAGGGGTATAGTGGAGGGGGACAGGTATAGGGTGTGTGAAGGGTGGAGATGGTGACTAAACTTACTGAAGAACATTTTGAACACGGGGATTGGGATAAAGCATTGATAGTCTAGAAAGTGAATAATCATTGATCTGTACCACATTTTTTTTTAATAATTCGACCAAGCTATACTGCCAACCTATAATACTTTTCATTGATACATTTTCCGTGGTTACAGTTACCCCTGGAATGGCATTGAGAATATGACATGCTGAATAATTTTCTTTTATATGTTATTTTATTAATGGTATTGCTGAATATTTTTGCCTTGTTTCTTTGGAGTGTCGGGTGAGGCGGGATTGGGCGACTTAAATATTTCTTTCATTATTTTTAGTAACACGTCATACACTGTGGATCATATCAACTAATAACATTAACGTGAATGTGTAAGGATGGGAATGGGAAACTTTTTATGAGGTTGGTCTGAGGAACTGATGAAGGCGAGAGGATTAGCGACATATTAAACTGAATATATTCGTTGTGTAACCAACTTGACTCATGAATCTTGTCTAAAAAAAGAAATAAATTAACGTTTTAGCGAGGTTTACGTCTCTGTCTATAAAAATACAATTTATTCTTAATAGGCCTATATGTGAAGGAAATAATGGACATGAAGAAACAAAGAAAACACATGTGGCAATTGATAATGGACCTGGAGATAATAATAACAAAACACGGCCGGTGACCGGAACAATGAGGGTGATGATAGGGTTAGGATGGGAGGAGGGTAAAATACATTGAAAAGGGAAACTGCGAAGAACAAAGAGTGTAATCACGGTTATAGCTGAAGGGGGTAGGTGGGGTAACAGTGGATTAGTAAATAGGAGGTATCGGGAATATATTGAGTGAAACCGGTGTTCGAATGGGTTATAATTAAGGGTTGGGGTTGGGGTGAGGGATTCAATTACACTAGATTGTAAAGGGCAAAGCAGGGATATCATGATCGAATCAAGTATCTCGTAATATTTATACGAGGAATATTAAAATATTAAACAGTTTATGTTCAAGGTTATGAATTATAAAAAAAGCTGGAGCTCATGATGACTTTTTAAATTATTGTTAATATTATGAAAAACATAATGAGAATAGATATAAATTTAGCTTATTTCTTGTCAAATTGTATTTCAAACTATAAAGAAGAAATTGATGTAGTTTTAAGGGTATTAAATCTTAACTTCTGCAATTTATGAGATACATATTTGCCTTTAGGGGTTTTATGGAAGTAAAAAATACAATTTAACTTTATATTAACTCCATTGTAATTATTTCTTTCCCTTTTTGATAACTTTCAATTATTAACTTATTTTGAATAACTATTTTTTTAAACTACGACAACTAAAACTGTTTTATTGGTTGCTTGTTTGGTATCAATTTCAGTTTAACTAGAGAGTATAGTATTATAATATGATCACATGGGTTTTTAAGTATAGATTAATAGGTTTTTGCTATTTTATTGCCTTCATTTTACTTCTTTTATATTAATCACGAAATATTTTGGAGGTTTCAGCTTGAGAAGTCACATTTATTAGTTATAAACTCAAACCCCCTATTTTTAAACTCATTCGAATAATTAAATTCAAACGACATTGTCCTATATATTTCTTATTTTATCCTAATAAACATTCCTGTCATTCTAAAACCTATTTCTAAGTTAAATTTTAACAATAAATTAAAACAAAAAAACTTATAAACAACCCCCACCCAACCTCCACCCCTCTCTTACCAACACTCTTTTAAAATATACCCTGTTAATCCATTATATTTTGTTTTATTTATCATAACATCCTACATAATTCCTTTCGCGATGACATAATTATTCAAATAAATTCAACTAAATTAATTAAATCCAATCATTGACATTAAAATTACAGCAGACTTTACATTCTCTATTGTTCCTTTAATATTGATAACTTTTATTAATTAAATTAATTCCCTGTTTAACTGTTATGATGATTCTAACATCTACACCGCAATACTTACGTCAGCTCCTTCAAGCTTGTACACTGTGAGGAGTAAGACAAGATGGCCGCCCACTCTTCACTAGTTAGTGTCCTGTTGTAGTCACCGATCTCCAGCTTCAGGAGAGAACTCAGGATAGAGAGAGAGAGACCAGACTCAAGGATAAGGTTCAGACCAGACTCATCAACTCTAGGAACGCAGTCTAATAGATTCACACAGTAGATAGGAATCTAGAATGAAAGAATAGAGTTACTGGTAGTAGAGTAGATAGAGATAAATAGATTGGATTTGGTTAAGATTAGAATAATTATTATAAAATTATAAATAAGAAAAATAACGATATAAAAGGAAAGGAAAGTAAAGTGATAAACTAGGACATTTAGGTTATGTTTATTTGTAAAAAGGAATTTAGTTAATGGAACGGGAATAAAGGATTGATTTTTAGGGGAGACAAATATGAACAGAAATAATTATATTAGATTAGAGGAAAATGAAGTGGTAATGTAGTATTAAAGGGTTAGTTTCATTGTTTTACAAATATATGATTATTTAAAGGTTTGTATAGCAAGTAAGGTTTAATAAAGTAGAATGTGAGGCTACATATCTTAATTTATTAGTTATAGTAGGAAACAAATCTCAATGACGGGTTGAGAATTTTCTAAAAAATGGGTAGTCAAGAATTGAGATTATTCTATCTTTTGAAAAAAATATTGATCACTTACATTTGTTTTTTAATTTAGAACTTTCAGGGAAAAAAATGTAACTTAAATGACAATATTAGTCACTAATGTAATAGGAATCATGAAAAGGAAACTTCCACTTTAACTAATACCAGGATTTTATAAAAGGAGATTTGGAAGAATTATATTTAAATCAATAGGTTGTTTCTTATAATTAAAATGCAAGTTAGAGAAGCAGATGTAGATCAAATTCAAGTTTCCAGAGAGAAGGTTGATGAGGCTTAAACTGAAATTTTAATATACAAATTATTTAATTATTGATCCAAATCCTACTATTCTGCTTGAATTATAATTATTTCCAATTAATACGATTTGTTTAAAAGATGATGTCTACCTGTGTTTAGTTCTCAAATTCTTTTCTAAGTTACGGTTTAAGTGTGACATAACTTCTACTTCCAGTGGATTTTTTCGAAATGCAACATTTTTCTTTCTTTGTGCTTGTAGATATTCCTAAAATGGGTAACCTTTATGATCTTAACTTTCTGTTATCATTTCTTCCATTTCAATAGTACCATCCGCTTGTTATATTTTATTTTACAAATAATATTTTTATCTAGAAACACTTCATATACTTGATGGTTTAATTATACTAAATAATTATAACTTTTAATCGGGTTGATTTGATCTTCATTGTAATATCTTCTGTTACGATGGAGTTCAGAGGGTGTCAACAGTTAGCGGACAAATATCGATTTACAAACACGAGAGATAAATCAGTTAATTAAAAGTTTAATGAGAGGATGGCGCCTTTTAAAACTAACGTTAGAACTACGCCTCTGGCGAACGTTGCAACAGCGTAAAAGAAGTGGCGCACTTTCAATTAAAAAAACCCGTTTTAAATATCATGTGGCCATAAGTCTGTTGGCTTGGAAATGGCTACGGTTTTTCGAAATTAAGTGGGCAAAATTAAGACAAAACCAGTGGTGAGTGGAACACCACGATCTAGTTGCTGCTGAAAAGACATGGACAAAGGATTTCTTTTTAATAACTATTTATTGCATTTTATTATTATTAAACTTCAATTTTAAAACTGTTTTATATAGAGGCTCAAAGCTCTAGGCCCTATACAATATTTAACAAACCTATCTTTCGCATTGAGTGTCGGGTATATTGGCAGGATTTAGGTCATTCAACTAATAATCAATTATTTAATAACATTATTTCAGTATGCCTGCTCGGTAAAAAGCTGCTGGTTTCTCGCACAATTGGCTCAAATTTCCGACCTGGTAGATTTAGTAAGTTAGGTGATTACAATAACAATTGTGGAATGTTATATATTGACTTGTATTACTGCCTATGGCTATGTTATGTACGATTAAACTCGAGTTGAACAATTTTCTGTGATTTAAGATTTTTGAAGGGAAAACAAAGTTTCTACTGTTTGTCTATGGATACTTGTTCTTAGCTAGAATGAAGTAATTGTTTTCGAAGTAAAGGATAGGCATCAGCTCACCTAGAATGTTAATCGCTGATTTTATTCTTTGCTTAATTTAAGATTCCTAAAGAAAACTCATGTCTTGATTGTATTTTATTCAATTCCTTTATAGTTAAGATATGCTTTAACATGGACTTATCTGATAATCAGTCAACAACTAGGCTAAGATTTTTATTATTTCTGAGTTGAATTGCTAAGCATGTCCTCTCGCTAAAAGTATGAATTCTAGCTTTTCTCGGGTGATGTTCTAGATTTCTAACATAGCCTAACTTTATTACTAGTCTACCCTATAGCCTACCTAAGTTTGGCCTGACCTTTGTACACATCCTAGCATATGCCTCTATACCATACCGTCAAATTATCGCACTGATCAATAATTACTGTTTTAGCTATTAACAGCGGTTCCTCTCCATTAAATAATCCATCTTAATAACAAGTCAATGGTAACACACAACTCCCACGAATATATTACGTACTCTGCAACTCCACTAATATAACACTAAACCAGGCGCGTATCCAGGATTTTCAAACCCGGGGGGCGCGAATTACTATCTAAGCGGAGCGCCACCATCGGTTGGCGCGCAGCGCACAAGAACATTTCTTGTTTTGATACCCCCAAGATCACCGGAAACGGCACTTCTCAGGATTGAAATGACCAACCAGATGTACACTTTTTGCCTGAGAACCAAGTATTTCCTAATAGTTTTTTTTTCCATCCATAACCTTTTTGAAGATTGTCAACCCGGCACACATCACAGGCGCGTATCCAGGATTTTCAAACCCGGGGGGCGCGAATTACTATCTAAGCGGAGCGCCACCATCAGTTGGCGCGCAGCGTACAAGAAAATTTCTTGTTTTGAGACCCCCCAGATCACCGGAAACGGCACTTCTCGGGCTTGAAATGACCAACCAGATGTACACTTTTTGCCTGAGAACCAAGTATTTCCTAATAGTTTTTTTTTTCCATCCATAACCTTTTTGAAGATTGTCAACCCGGCACACATCATGTTCGACCTGATCGCATCTCCTGTTGGTCTTTGCTTTTGTAGGTGATTCTACGTCGCGGCCCACAATACCCGTCAGCCCCACTTTTCAAGGTTTTAAGCCCCATATTTGTTCAGAAGTTGAAAATTCACATTTCTCGTGAATAAACTCACTTTAAAACATACCCATAATGTTGTACAAAATTTCATCTATGGACAAGCAATACAGAAAAACTTCCTTCAACCCCTAACAGACCGGTCAAAATTGCACGTAGAGGGAAGTGTGATGCAGAATGTTGGTCAGAAATTTTCTAAAATTCAGAAACAGCTAATTTATTGATGTACAAATATTAAAAGCTCTTATAACGGCTATTATAAAACTTGGTTGAAGGAAATGAAAAAATAGCAGATATTTCCTTCAACCGAACACTACACACATAGCCGTAGGAGGCGCGGCGGCAGTGGCGGAGCTAGGGGTATTGGTCAGGAGTGGCTAGGATGGTCTGTAGAGCCGCTTTCGACACTATCTAAGCGGAGCGCCACCACTGGTTGGCGCGTAGCGTAGGGAAAATTTTTGAGTAAAGATACTCCCTAGATCGCCGGAAATGACCCTTTCCGGGCCTGGCTAATATGCAGATAAACGACGAATAAGGTGTCATCGCCAAATTACACCAACAAAATGTGAGAAATGTCAATAAGTAGATGAGAGCGCAATAAAAAAGTCAATAATCTAGAATAAGTAAAAAGTGGTAAAGAGCTGAAAAAGGCGCCAGCAGTCCATTTGAGTCCGTCAGGGGGGGGGGGCATCCGCCCCCTGACCGTATGGACGCTCCGCCACTGCGCGGCGGGGGTGCAGCCCCTAATTCGCCATTACTAATGTAAAAGAGAGTTTTAACATAATTGGACCTCCATGCTTTTTATACATCTACATGAGACATGTCGTTGTTTACATTAGCATCCCGTGGTGTACTGCGCAATTTGAACGGACCGTACGGTACATGATGGCACGCGATGTAATAACCGATGCTTGGTTAAATGATATTGACATGAACACGTTCAATGCGCGCTCCGCGCGCGAAAATTTTTGGTTACTTTTCAGGCAAGTCGGACAGTTTTGAGGCTTTTCATCCTGGAACGCCATTTTCATGCTCACTGATATCATGTGATATCTGCTGTTTGCGTTACAAATTCGAACAGGCGCGTAGCGAGGAATTTGCCAAGGGAGGTGCGAAGCCTGTAGGCAAATTATCTAAGCGTAGCGCCACCATAGGTTGGCGCGAAGCGTACAAGAAAATTTTGGCCGAAAATGTCTCCCAGATCGCTGGAAATGACACTTCCCAGGCCTTGTAAGTTGCCTCTAAGCACTTTCTATTTTGAAATTACTTAGCGATATCATTTTAAAAAATGCTGAATTGGGGGGGGGGGGGGCGTGCGGTCGCCCCCATTCCAAAATGCGTCATGTTCCCCGACGACACGGTCGAGTTCGAGACCAGCCACAGTTGGTTTCATAGCACAATTCTACACACGCGTTATGATAGACCATATATAGTATATATATAGATCATTAGTGAGAGAGAAAAATGGAAACGTAAAAAAAATGGAGTTGTTGGTGTAAGGGGTAGGGTGAGTCACGAAATCATTGATCCGTCACTGGCTACCCTTCAGCGCTGTAATGATGTCACTGTTCCTCTTTCTCTTCCCGGTGTCTTCGCGTTTTTCTTTTACTCCCTCCTGTTCTCCTTTTTCTCTCTTTTTTTCTTTTCCTTTTCCCTTCCTTCCTCTCCTCCTCCTCTTTTTTCCCCTCTTTTTTCCTTTTTTTTTTCTCTCCTCTTTTTCTTACCCGGGGGGCGCGAGCCCCCAACGCCCCCCCCTCTGGATACGCACCTGTAAACCATTCATTGTCAGAGATATATACTAGATGTAAACAGGTATTCTATAGCATGAGTCACCGATATCCATATTTTCGTAGCTTTTGGCGGGTGATGTTTAAGATTTATAATAGACATGTTGGCGCCAATAGAAGTAAATGTACGTAACGTTGTACATGCCCGGTGAAAACAGACAGTTTAAAAACTGACGTCAATTGGATATGTAGTAAGGAAGGGGTCGAGGAAGTAAATAATACAACACAAACTCTATCAAGTAGATGAAACTATTATTGACATTTCCCCTATGTGGTAGGGTGTTAGTCCCCCCCCCCCCCCCCCCAACACCAACAGTTACAATGTTGGCGAAAAAGATTTTATCTACACATTCCCCCACCATAATATCTGCTATTGGATGCATAAACAAACAATAAACACAAAAGTTAAATACCGTCTGTTTCAAATGATTTGAAGGAGTACATGTTTAATAAATATTAAAACCTACATGGAATAATAACAAAAACAATGAACACCCTTGTTCAGTCATACACATCTTGCAGACACATCGTGCAGACAAAACGTGTCTGTGTCAAATTACATATTTGTTTACAAATAAACACTTGATCCTCATCATGAAATTATTAAAACAAATGTAACTACACAACGCTGTTCATCCCCTCCTCTCCCCAACCATCTTTGTAAAGAATTCCATTCCATGTATAAGTGCTGGATTATTCAGCTGAATCTTTGCACCAGCAAAGAGAGTGTCAGGCAATAAAACGATGTTTTGTCTTTTTACGAACCTCGTAATTGCTCAAATCAAAATACTATGTCAACATTTCACCAATAATGTTAAAAGTCAATTCATGTAGCCCCACCCCCTTTTCTCCCTTTTTACTTAGTACTATCCTCATCAAGAACACTTTATATATGAGATAAAATAGTTGAAATTTATATGAGAAAGACATTTTGATTTCGAAAAATGCAATGGCAATTTCGAGAGAAATGTACAAGTTTTAGATAAAACGCTAATATTTTTAGATGATAAGTCGACATTTTGATCTAAACACTTTCTAGTAAAAAGGCGAAAGTTTAAAACAAAAAGAATTCGACATTCTTCATGATTGGAATTAAAGAAGAGGTTGAAATAAATCGAAGAAATGTTTAGATACAGTAATTTAATGTTGAGAATCTCGGTTAAATTACAGATTTCAATTTTAAGACAAAGTTGATTTTCAAGAAAAGAAAAGGATATAAAAATTTGGAAATTTTTCAGTGTTCCATGTGGGTCACAGTAATGACAAAATGTGCATTGTTTGCTTAATTGCGTTGCCCCTCCCGACCCCCTACCCAACGCATTCATTTTTTGATCCCTTCGTACGCCAATCAAGTGATTTGTCACATGTCTACATCGATATGGGGAAGGGTGTAGAACATATAGGAGGAGGTCCATATTGTGGCTAATTTGTGTATATTTCTGATTAAGTGCGTGTGCATTTATTGGGGGACTGTATCGGTAAGTTTGCCTCTCCAATCCTGTAAACAGATCGACTCTCCTGTATGTTTTAGTACTCAGTAACGTGGGTTCACAATCCAAAATTCTCCCGATCAATTTATAAAGGGGAATGAGACTTTATGATCAGACTATTTTAAGTGGATTCGAAAGTTTTGATGGTGTTGCTGTGGAGTAGTTGAATGCAATTCCATGTAGGGGGTGTTGTGGGGGGGGGGGGGCCTCCGACTGAAACAATTCTGGGGCGTAGTTAGACTAAAATTTTGTCTACACCTAAGGTTGTGCTAAAGAAAACTAGTGTGAAGTGTAAAAACTGAACTGACCGATGTTAAAACCACTATTGCATAATTGCATGAAAAATCAGAAAATACAGTTATTCGGTAAATAGCCGTTGGGTGGCCATGTTGCCCAACCAGTTATTATTCCTATATACAATAACGCCTGACAAAAAGAGGTGAGCATTATATCACGTTACCTACATGTAGCTATGTACCACATTTTAATAGCAGATGTATAGGATACCTACCGTACTACTTGAAATCGGTTCGCAGGACTATAGGAGAATGAGACCCCTCTTATATCGACCCCATTTTTAATATAGGATTTCACGGGGAGGGGGGGGGGCAGATCCCAACTGACTTAGGTAGAGCCTACACTATTATGGAAAGGCCAGAGTGGAAAGAAGAATTTAAAACGGAGGTGTGGTCGTTGGCTTCTTGAATGCAAATCAGTAGCCCCGTCTCCTGAATTCTTTTTGAACATTAATGGTAATTGGTGCACTCCGAGGCATAATAAGACTACCAATTAGGTCTAAAAATTGGCTCCATACACCATGCAGTTTTGCCTATGAACAATGTTTTTGTAAAGTCGTAAGAGGGGGGGGGGCATGGGCGGCGATCATGGGGGCGGGGGAAATGTCCCCCCAATATTTTAGGTCGGGGATATAGTATATAATATCCCCCCAATATTTGGTGGCATCTTTTTTTTTGTGGCTATAAATAGAAACTAATGCGTGAGATTATTTATCCAAATCATATTTGGCGGTGGCTAAACTTCATCCAACACACGCTTCATGAGGTAAATGACACTTCGTGATCGTTTCTTTGATCTGTGACCGTATAGCAAGTTGTCACTCAGGATTATGATCATAATGTCTGTACATCTCTTGTGTATGAGTGTAAGTACGTACAATCATACGTATGATCCACATCGATATGGGTTCACTGGGTTTCCATTTGGCCTGTTTCCTACAAGATTTATAACCGCAGGCGCGTAACCAAGGGGGGGGGGGGGGGTGGGGCGAAGGGGGCAATCCCTTGAGAATATATATTTTTTTTTATATCGCTAGTAATAATTTCAAAATAGAAAATAGATGCAACTTACAAGGCCTGGGAAGTACCATTTCCAGCGATCTGGGAGGCCTTTTTGGCCAACATTTTCGTTTACGCTCCGCGCCACACATGGTGGCGCTACGCTGATAGTTTGCCTAAAAGTTTCTCCCCTCCTTGGCAAATTCCTCGCTACGCGCCTGTCCAACCGTGTAACAATTTGTTACTCAATATCACCAAAAAACGTCACAGACTCTCACCACAAGTAGTTTTTACTTTTTTTTCGAAATGAATTAGCTAGACGGACCACATCCGTAATGAAATTTGGTTTGAAAACAGGGCTGCAGCAACCAGTATATATATATATATATATATATATATATATATATATATATATATATATATATATATATATATATATATATATATATATATATATATATATATATATATATATATATACCCTGTATATAGGTATATAGATATACAAAATATCACGAAGCGCGCGAACAATTTTGGGGATGAAAGTTGCTATGCGCCTGCACCCAAGCAAATGTTCCCCTCCCCCCAATATTTGAAGCAAATCGCGGCCCCTGGGGGGTCGGGCGGGGAGTGGTGTACACCCGTAGCAGTTACCTTCTTCTCAGCAGAATGTAACGTTTCCCCCTCCCCTTCTATTCAAGTATATAATCTGGAATTTTTCTAATCAATGTTGAAATACCAAAATACTTTCATCTCGTCATTTCAAAAGTTGTTAGAAATGATAAAATATTGACTTTTTTCCAAGCTTTTAGTAAAACAATATCCGGAAAAATGCTTAAGATGTCTAATTATCTTGCTGTCTTGATGACACTTGTAGTGACGCAATACTATCACGGTAGATTTTGCTAGTCGATAGTACGCGTTTTTCCTTGGAACTTACACTCGCCTCCTATCTTTGCTTTACTGGAAAGTCACGACCATCATATTTGTTTTCATTATTTGCATATTACGTTTTCATAATATATTTGTGTTGGGCCCCTTTTTATATATAAAATATCATTATTATATAATAAAAATATGTGGTGAATAGTCAAGAGGCCGTCTAAATTGTGATTTGGTGAGTTGCAGTGTAATAACTTAATTATACTATTTTTTTATGTAAAACCTATACGACCCATAACACGTAAACACGTTAAAGCTGCTGTACAGGATTCTATATGGACGCATCATTACCAGAAAATTTTCGAGGTGCAAATGATAAATTGACATTTTGCAGCATATCGTTGAAGTCCTCGTTTTTAGATCTAACAAATTTGCCATTTTGTTGTAAATTGCTATTATTTGAATTAGAAGCTTGATCATTTATCTGAAAAAGAGGGGAATTTCCCTCGTGGCCAATGGGAAACGACTTGAACACGTCTCATTTTCAAAATCTAAACAACCCACGACACAGTGTAAAGCAGCGATTCAAGAACGGTTGTACGGTACGGTTTGTACGTACTACCCTGTTTGTTTGGTGTGATTCCCCGAAGCAACATTACCGGCTTACTAAATGTGAAGATATTGCAATACATTCCAGATGGTGAACATACTGAAAGAAACAGACCTAGAATATTGCGATTGTCAAAGACGAAATCCCACGTATGTCTTGTGTTCCTTTCAAGTTTCATATTGTTAGGCTATGTACCTACAACTTTTGTACAAGGACAGGGACATCATAACGTTGAAGTTATGGCTTAGGTCTTCTCTAGACTCTAGTCATATAAGACAAGTGCAGCCTAATTTAAGCCTATTGTAGTAGTCCAATGGTTTTAGTTACAATATTCAATACTACCAAAATGCAAGGATAAAGCGTGACCTAGGCTCAGCAGTCAGCACAATGTAGGCATTACTGAAACATGGTGATGCTATCCTGTTTCAGTGTTAGTTGCTTACAAGTTGAAGCCTGGGAGGTTTTCCTCCCTCAGAATACTTGGATCATATTAAATTATTGAAGTAGTGTTCTACACTTGTGAGATCATCCAACTGTCCGAAAGGTTTTATTCAAAGTTAGTCATAAAAACCGACTCTTCAAGCATTCTGGTGTTGTTTCCTCTCCTGGGATATTGTGGATTTAAGTGCTAACCTGCCAGTGAGTAAACGACTCAAATGAAATGCAAGGTTTTACAGAGATTGAGATTGTATATTCCATATCATATACAAGCATTATTGTAGTCTGTGTCACTCAAAATACTTAGTAGGGGCTATAGCTCCCCTCTCAAAATACCGCAGTGATTTACACTACCCTTACTGGTCCAAGACAACCCATTATTGGAACATATATAATTTCCAGGGTTTGTGCTGATAATGCTCATTTCCTATTGACGTATCTTCAGCTTCAATATCACTTTTACATACTTTTACATAATTTACTTACTAAAAGTGTAGGGGTCTTTTACAGCTAACATGTGAAGTTGATTGCCCGCAAAGACTGCTGACATAGTGTCACGTTGCTATCTGAATGCAAAAGTTCCTAAAAACTTTCATAATAGCTTCAGAAACAAAACACTGTAATATTGTATAATCATTCACTAAATTAAAAAGATCAAAGATTGGATCAAAGTGGAACTGCTACTGTACCATCGGTTTTTCTTTATTGTGAGTATCCTTTTGTTTCTGAAATCGTCTGAAATTTCTGAACAAATAATTTGATTTCATGTTAGTGTTTCACTTTTGATTTAGAAGTCACTGAGGCTCGAACGGCTCCATGATGTAATAATTCAACTGTACAGTAGGAAGATACCCTCCTGTGTATATGAAGACGCAGACAGTACTGGATAGAAGAGAGCAGGACCTATGAACCTATCAAGCTTCTTTTGGTATCCTACACTTCTTGATGCACAGAGTTCCATAGGAATGGTAAGAATAAAGTAAATCTGGTTTGTTGTGACTTGATTCACCAAACTGCTGGCTAGCAAGCATGGTTAAGGAAGTTAAATTCCCCTGCCACTCTTTATCAATATCATGTCATGATAACATTTCTTCCTTACATATTTGAGAGCTAAATACTGTTTAAAATAAACACAGTTAGAGGGCATTCAAAGATATACAAGCACTGGCATCCATTAGGGTGTTGAGCACTTGCCACCCCCCCCCCCTCCATGGGCTACACTAGGGCTTCAAAATCACTATCAGAGAACATAAAATATCTGAAAAGTAAAAATGCCTCAGCTGGAGTCCCCAGGGACTCCCACCAGGGCTTAGATTTATAACATATAATTTATATTTTTCTCTCTAACATGTAAATACATGCTTTAAAGTTAGTACAAGAGCATAAGAAGTCACAGATGTTACAGGGCTCTTCTGAAGCACACAGCTAGGGCTCAGATATATACATTCAACAGAGTAAAATCAGATTAAGTGCTTCTATTCCTGACATGTCCACATGTGCTTTAAATTGCTAGCAGTTTACAAACACTATGTGAAAATACTAAAGATTTGGAGAGCTTTGCAGTACTCTTGTAAGTCCAGCCACTATAAACAGAGAACACAATTGGAAATACTTCCTACTAATCTGAGTATAAACAGCTGTCAATACAGAATTGTCACTTGCTGAGCCAGTCACTGTAGTTGGTTTTAAAAAGTCTAATTGGTCTCAAAATTGAACTAACTTCACCCACTTGAGTACGGTGGCTTAATAGGGACATAAGGGGAAAATAAGTGTCCCCAAATTTCACAATGTTGACTTTTTTATCTCATAACTATTTCAACTCAAAATTGTGAGGTTACAAGTGTCTTCATTTGCCAAATTTGTGGAAAGAACTGACCATATTGGATAGCTATTGACCAGCTGAACAGGGTAAGTGAGCTATAAACCTTTGGTGATTTAAAATCTGGAAAGAGACCCCCAGAGAGTGGTGTAACTATGTCAATGTAGACAATGCAGTCTCCAGGGGCCTGGTGCCATTAAATGAAGAAAAATGATATAAAAACACCCATGCACCAAAGCTGACACACTAAATTAGATACAATTACAGTATCTCCTGATGAGTGGAAATTAAAAAGACATTCTGTCCTCAATAGGAAAGAAGGTGCGAAATTTCACAAATTTCTCACTAAAGCCCACACCATGCATGGTTGGCTTTGTGTGAGGTTTGACTCTCCTTTGGGAGCTCATTTACATCACTGCACCACACCTTTATATGCCACTTCCACTAAACAATGGACAATCCGGTTCAAGTTTGATGGTTTACTGGTTACAGTAGTTGTTTTTACACTTACCTGGTTATTGGAATCTGAAGTGTACTTTCCTGGACTCTGGATTTTTGTTTTTTCTGTGAATGTCCATGTATACAGGGTAGTGAGCTAGAGACATACACATATCAATTTCTGTCGACATTATTAATATCTACTATCAGTAGAACTTAAATGTCATTAACATCATTTTCTTTTTCTTCATTAGGTTAACTAGAATTATCCTGAAGCGAGCTATTAGGGGATCACATACTCCACCTGTAGTTACCAGTGTTTGATGGAAGTGTTCATACTGAGCTGACAAGGACAATGAATGGTTCATCATCTGATATTTCCTCCATGTGATGGTAATCATATTAATGGTTAGTGTAGAACAGTTGTAGAAATGTTTCAAGAACCTCTGGTAGATTTTATGGATAGCATTGCAGATCAAGGAATACTCTTGTTTCTCCATTCACTCTCAGTAAAAACATTTTATGTAAAGTTTTATCTCATCAACTCAAAATACAACTGACAGAATTAATCCCAAGTAAAGACATTAAAATGAACGGATCCTTGCTGGATCAATCCAGTACTTGGTATGTTTCTAGTGAGCTTGCCATGACACAATAGCTGCCTAAACACCCTCTGGTACATTTCTGGAACACTCCATCAAACAAACAAAAACAAAAAACCTTGATTAATTTAGGTACAGTACTGTAGGTCACACATAGGTCACGCAACTATGGATATAAGCTGAAGTTTAATGTACTTTATTTGTTATGATGTTTATTTACTGTAGTACGGTAGAGTTGACTGTTTTAAGCATTTGCTTAAATGTTAGAAAAATATGATTCAAAATGTAATTGGACAGTACAATGCAAATCACCTCCACCTTTGATATTCATCTCAAAGATGTCTATCATATCAGCTGAAGATGATGGCTGAGTTTGCTTTTCCCTTAATTCTGTGATATTTTTCTCCAAACTCCTGATAAACTGTCGCACACCAGTTCTAAGATCCACAATCACATCCTGTGGGGCTAAAGAAGCATTATTCAAGTAAGGTGTACACAAACCAATGACATTGAGAGCCAGGCACAGTTCAATGCAAAATTGTTTCACCAAGATCCACTTTTTTGAAGTCTTTGTTTATCCAAAGTTAAAGTATATCATTCTTTATCGCACATTTCACTGGGCACTTGTAGCCACTTGTGACAACTGTAGCCACCACCCAACCCCCACCCTCTCACACCAGGACTACACAAAACAAAATTTTATGAAATAACAGTATATCAAATTCTGCAGATAGAAAAATGTGTACTTTAATTCAATCAATTAAAGTACAATTAATCATTTCAGAAATCCTACAACTCATCAACCTACAGTATAGACAGTACAGTGAACCATCGGTTCCTCAATTATGTGACCAGAATCCTTCATCATGTTTTCTTCAGGCTCCATTTTTTTTTAGGTGGCTTTGTTATAACTCTTGTTTCTCAATTTAATATAAACTAGACTGCAGTATTGCTTAAAGTTTGTATTGAAGATTCAATGCTTGTCTCAATTTCAAATTAATATTTCTTTATATTTCAATTAGTTTGGTATTATGTGAGCTGATTATACACTGTGGGAAGCATTATAAGACCTTGAACTCATCTTGTACAGTCTATAGATTTGTATTCTAGTTGTATTAGTTTCTTTACATTGTTATTATAATTATAACTGAGCATTTTATTTTGAAACTACAGTAGCATACCATATATGTTTATCATAGCTGTGTTCTGTGTTTGACAATGTTACATGATAGAATGCTTCTACTTGCAGACCGGGTGATTATAATTTACGTTAATAATAACTTTATAACTGATGACCAAATGCATTTTGTTTTTTCTCATCATCAGGTAAACTGGAATTATTCAGTCCTGAGATCAGCCTTTTTAGTGATTAACCATATCCGGATTACAGCTCTTGAAATGTGTACAGTTTTCATGAGCAGGGTAATGGTTGTATGGTACACTACCTGATTCTTACCCCACCCACCCACCCCCCCCCCTCTTCCATGAGAATACAAGTGTTTAATTGGATATTTTTACTCCATGACTTATTAGATGATCCCTTAAGGGAAATTCCCCCAACGGAAAGTCTATCATCCAGCACCCTTCCCCAACCCCCATCAATTCAAATCACTGCAAAACAAGACATAACATATGAACAATCTAGTTAGAATACTGCTTAAGGTTGTGTCTTAAACTCAGGGATTCTGCGAGACCTCTTTTGTTCAGTGTTTCTCTAACTGTAGCAAATTGTACCATAATTGTAGGTTTCAAGAGGATGAAATTGTGATGCCAAGAACATCTTTAACCTTTCAAATCCGACAAATTTTAATAGTCATTAGACATCCATTGTTTCATGATGAAACAGTTTCATTCCTGTGTGAGCATATACTGCTAATGAAGGCTTTCTATTGTCACGGTCTCCAGGTTGAGTGGATATTATGTAATTTATGACAAGGTCCACCTATCCCATCATATGAAATATTTGTCATGGACAATGCCAGGTATTGAGTATTGCACTATGACAAGCAAAAGTTTATGATTCTATCACAGAAGATCACACAACACAATATGACAAGTTCTTGTAGGATTCAGCATATTATATCATTTGAAATCCGTAGTGCATTTGTATTCTTTTTATGTTCTTAAAGTTATCGTGTAATGTAGTAATTTTGTTAAAAGGGGGGGTGGGGTGTTGCATCAGGTTGCTGTCTATTGGCAAAGTTGGAAATGAAGTTACTGGGAAAGTTTTGAAAGCAAAAATAACAACATTTATATAATAGAGCAGCCTCTGCTTCACACTGGTACAGTATACCCAATATTTGACAAAAGCAATCCTGACCAGTAACTACTGTATGCCTAACTTGGCTATGTGGTGTTCATACAAAGATGAACAACTTCATTGGCCTGCTGCACCAAATAACGCTAAAAGTACCAAATTAGAAAGTGTGCTGATCAATTTCGTCTAATCCAAAGGATTGCAAACATGTTAGCAATGTTAGCCTATTATTTTGTTTTGGATAAATTTTCAATAAAATGACTGAACTTGCAATTATAGTTTTGTTTTAATGACACAGAGTCATTATAGCATTAGCTTGTGTATCTGTGAGCAATGGAATAACTGTTGAGTAAATATTAAAAAGACACACTCAATAACAAAGGTTTTATTGTTTGCATTAAGCATATCTAGTTCTGATATTCTCAATATACAATAAGTGACAACTGATTCTTATTGTCTTTGTCTTTATCTCCTCGTTAGGTAAATGTGGATTAATCAGTCTTGAGATGATCTTTGGGGGTCACCTACTGCGGATCCTGCACAGAAAGGTTTACAATATAGCTGATGGTATAATTAGTGAACAGCAGGACTGGTAACTAGCTGGGTTGTAGTTATAATTAGATTTGAGTCAGGATAGAAAGTGATTTTGCTACTGTCTCATCCTGGTGGAACATTGATTGTTTTGAAACTTGCTTGATCAGTTAACTCCCTAAGGGCCAAAGGGAAGATAAGGTAGTACCCAGTCTTTACAGTGTCGCCACACTCCTCTGTATTACCAGCCTCACTTCCACAAAAATGAAGTAATGTACCTACTTGAGATTATATCATTTTTGGTTCCTTGCTTTAGCAAAAGGAACCTATGTAGTCAGATTGGCGTGTGTCTGTGTGTGCATCCAAAAACCCAAAATATTAAAACTGCAATAACTCCCAGTGCCAATGTGAGACAAGGTTGATATTTTGGGACAAGTTGTGAACTGGTTAGGGGAACATTTTTAAACTTAACATTTATGTGATCCAAGGTCACCAAAGGTCAATTAATGTTCAAAAACTAGTATTTTTGCGATAACTTGAGAACGAATTGTCCGTTAGGGTTGGGAGTTGCTTCACTGTAATCCAATTGTTGACCCGCATCTGGCTGACCCTTGACCTCAATTTGACCTCTGGTGACCTTTAAGTGTTTTGGGTATTTTTAATTTTGATGCTATGTTCAGATGTCAAAGGTACCATCTGATCATAAATGTCTATAGGTTGACCCCTGTGTGACCTTCGTGTGCGAAGTTATATGGGGTTAAAGTTTTCGGTCGGAGTTAGGATGGCTCTACCGACTTGTCGTGTTGTTTTTTGGAATCAGGAGATCAAACTACATCTGAAACCAAGTTCAAAAGGTCAAAGGTCACATTCGAAAAAATGTGCTTATTTTGGGAGAAAACTGGCGAAAAAGAAAATGTTTGGTTTTGATGCTAGATTTGGATATCAAAGCTACCTTCTGATCAAAAATGTCAATGGGTTGACACCCAGGTGAGCTTTGTGTGTAAAGTTATACAAGGTCATAATTGATTTTCAGACATTTAATGCACTAACTCCCAGTGCCAAGGTGTGACACGGACACACGGTTGATATTTTGCGACAAGTTGCAAATGGTATAGGGGTATATTTTCAAACTTAACGGTCATGTGATCCGAGGTCACCAAAGGTCAATTAATGTTAAAAAACTAGTATTTTGGGGGGAGAAAATGGGCAAAGAAGAAAATGTTTGAATTTTGTATAGATTTGAGGCTATATTCACGTCTCACCGATCAAAAATGTCAATGGGTTGACCCAATGTGACCTTTGTGTGTTAAGTTATCCGAGGTCAAAGTTAATTTTCAGACATTTAATGCAATAACTCCCAGTGCCAAGGTGTGACACGGTTGATATTTTGGGACAAGTTGCATGGTATAGGAGAATATTTTCAAACTTAACGGTCATGTGATCCGAGGTCACCAAAGGTCAATTAATGTTAAAAAAACTAGTATTTTTGGGGGGAGAAAATGGGCAAAGAAGAAAATGTTTGAATTTTTATAGTTTTGATGCTATATTCACGTCTCACTGATCAAAAATGTCAATGGGTTGACCCAAGGTGACCTTTGTGTGTGAAGTTATACGAGGTCAAAGTTAATTTTCAGACATTTAATGCAATAACTCCCAGTGGCCAAGGTGTGACACGGTTGATATTTTGGGACAATTTGCAAATGGTATAGGAGAATATTTTCAAACCTAACGGTCATGTGATCCGAGGTCACCAAAGGTCAATTAATGTTAAAAAACTAGTATTTTGGGGGGAGAAAATGGGCAAAGAAGAAAATGTTTGAATTTTGTATAGATTTGAGGCTATATTCACATCTCACAGATCAAAAATGTCAATGGGTTGACCCTAGGTGACCTTTGTGTGTGAAGTTATAAGAGGTTAAAGTTATTTTCAGACAATAACTCCCAGTGCCAAGGTGTGACACGATTAATATTTTGGGACAAATTGGGAATGGTTATAGGGGAATATTTTCAAACGGTCTTGTGATCCAAGGTCACCAAAGGTCAATTAATGTTAAAAAAACTAGTATTTTGGGGGGAGAAAATGGGCAAAGAAGAACATTTTTGAATTTTTATAGTTTTGATGCTATATTCACGTCTCACCGATCAAAAATGTCAATGGGTTGACCCCAGGTGACCTTTGTGTGTGAAGTTATACAAGTTCAAAGTTAATTTTTAGACATTTAATGCAATTAACTCCCAGTGCCAAGGTGTGACACGATTGATATTTTGGGACAAGTTGTGAATGGGGTGGTGGAACATTTTCAAACTTAAAGATCATGTGATCTGAGGTCACCAATGTTATCATATCTGTTAACCCGCTGTCAACGCCATATTCAGATCTCAAAAGTGCCTTGTGATCAAAAATCCGATCACAATTTGTGATCCAAAAAGTGTTGGCTATAGTGTTGGTTACTGTATGGGTACATGTAGGACCACAATTACTTGGACTATTTGAGCCCAATCTTGCTATGATAATATTATGTGTATTGTCATATACCCCTACGCAAGGAACCACAGTGCCCTTGGGCTCTTGTTTTTTTTTATATAAACACAAGATTTGCTGAGGCTTTATAATTTAATATTAACTCTGCATAAATGCCTCAGCAAGTGAGTCTGGCTTTTTACTATGATCATACTGTCTGAAGCCTATGTGCTTCCACTTGCTATATGTTACATATGTAACAATCAAGTCTTTGTTAATAAAATGTAGAATGACTAACTGGAACCATATCTCCTTTTCCATTCTAACATTTCCTTCCTTACCCCTCTCAGTGCATCTAAAGCCTACGAAAATTGATATCAAATTTAAATCTGAAGATAATCTAGTCTTTATGCCATTTGCCAATAAGCTATATATTAACGGATTCCAAGTAGAAGTATTTGGTTGTTGTACTATAATGTGTGCATGTGTTGTTGTCAGTCAGTAATACAAGACATGCAGATAGCTTCTGGACCCTATGCATGTCCTCAGAGTAAAAACCAAAGTAATTCAGATTTCCATTCTTACCCATTGTTTAATAGTGTTGATATATTCTCTTAATGTGTATTGTCTAAAGATGTACATTATTTGCACTTCAGCTATAGTACTGGCCATTCAAGAGATATTTCCATCAAACTCAAGCACATATGTGCTTTCTACATCTATTTCCTGTTGCAGATAGCTCACAAATTTGGTAGAAAACTTCCAGCAATTGTTAAAAGTTGTTTTATTGGCGGGGGAAGGGGGCTTCAAAACTCTTCGGATGTAACATCAGTTACCACTACAACTGTTTTAAATTGCTAGTTGTATTGATTAGCACAGATGCTAAACATATTCTTAAAAAGCAGCTAAGGTGCTTTGAATGATATTAGTCCTGTGCTGTTAGCTATGTCATTCCAACTAACCCAAATATATATAAAAACCGAAATAGAAAACAAAATATATGCTGCCCTTAGAATAAAGCTATGTAAAATATTCATATACTTATTAATAAGACACAAGGAAAGACATTGATGTCTGTTACACAAATGATCACAGACCTGATGAATTTTCTCCTTGATAAATCTGATAAATGGAAAGTTGAGTTATTTTGTATTTTCTCTCTAACCTCCAGGTGATACGGTTATCAACATTTCTTCAGTGCATTTCCTCCAAGAAAGTGAAAGAAAAGGTCAAGTGGGAACACATCATTGATGTCATAACTTCCTCTGTGGATGTGAGTCTGGTGAGTCTTTTCATAATAATTTCTGAACAGTCACTTTGTGAAATGATCATGGGTTGTATTGGATACTTTTGTAGGTGAAGACAGCTAGCATTATTAGTTCTATAAATAACATCAAATGCCTTTTTTAGATGCCACTTGTTTTATTATGTAGAGCTAACAAAATGTTCTTAACACAATTACTACATTGTAGTATGCAGTGGTGGCTGGAAGATTCCTCTAAAATGAAGACAGCTACTGATAGATACCTCAATTAAAATTTCATAAGAAAACTTCAACTTCTGTAGAAAATAATTATTGCCCACATGCCAGGCAAGCTAAGTTTTTCTAGTATGTACTGTACCTTGGTCTGATCATTAATGTGCTTGAAATTGAGAAACTTAAAATATCAAGCCTTTGAAGTTAAATGTACATAGCCACCTGTAATCTTGGTATTTGTTTTGACCCATTAATACAATAAAGTCAGATGAGGGCGAATGAATTAGGGATACTCCCGGCATATGTTACTAGTAATTGCTATCTTTAGACCTTACAGTATATCCCCATTTAACTAGTATTGCCAGTAGTCATATATCTTTTAAATAACTTTTGAATATGAATGAAGCCATGAGGTGCAATGTTCACTGCTATCCTGTAGATGTACCTAAGTAACATTTTACTATTTAACATTTTTCATTGCTCACAGAAAACTGTTCTAAACTGCACACTTTTAATATTGTATACATTGGCAAGATTTCAAGTTGTATTACAGAAATGTAGTTATACTGATGATTGACCCATCCCTAGCATGGATGTAGGCCAAATGCCCTGCCCACCCCCCCCCCACCCACCCACCCATCCCCCAAAAATCAAATCGAGACAGATCGGTACAGCAGGGTTGCAACCATGTATTATTCGTGGGGACCTAAATCAAGATAAAAATCAAGAAGGAAGGAGTGATCCATCACTTTGAGAAACTACTTTAACAATACATTTCTCAAGTACAGTAAATGAAGATATAACATGCAGTACAACATACAAAGTTCATAAATCTTCAAGATTGTTTCAAGAGAGACAAACATAGCACATGTTTGATTCTATGTACTCTTCATATTTACAAATATCTTAAAGAGTTGGGCACAGCCCTCCTCTTTGCCCCTCCTCATCTGGACAACATAACAGTTTCCCCCTCCCACTGCAATAGGTGATCAAGCTCCTGGGTTAGACATGATACAATAAGGTATCAATTAGACCTTAAACCAGCTTTTCCTTTCACCCTTCCTCCAAAATCCAAATGATAACAAGTGAAAGCACAAACTGTTTGATATGACTTATTGACAGACTAATACTAAAGGAGATGCTATTTATCAGAACCTGAGATGTACTTGTTCCTCTTTGGTTAACAAGATATTGCAGATACAGGTCACTTTATTAATTCTCATTTTGTTTGGAATGCACAAAATATATTTCTTTCCAACTCTTGATACATTGGTATGGTATGGTGCTTTGCTATAAGCTACAGTACTGTACTGTACTATCTTTTTGTGAACATTTTGTTGACATGCTACTGTATTGCTGTGTATGTTTTGTGCATTGAATAAACAAAGCCTATTCACCTTGTTAGCCCCAAACACAAATTTTATCGATCCCATCACAAAATACTCAATCAGTGGTAACAAATATACTTTGATTTTATCCATTATATTATTCATTGAATAAATATATTACACTTAGCCATTCTTTGTTTTACAACGTTGAGAACCCAATCTCTAAATAATTACAAATAATTATATCGTTAAGCTTGTATAGCACAGTCACATAGTATCAAATCTGCTAGAAAAGTTTAGATTATAGTCATGGCATTATGGCAATAGACTTTCTATCTTTTGTAGAGTTTGTTATGTTTCTTTGTTAATGTTTTTTTTTTTTTTTTGTAAATTCAGATGTACAGTATGTCTACTCAAGTCTTCAGTCTAGCACTGATGTACAGTAATATCTAACGCTGACATTCCAGTAGAGAGGACTTTTCTTCTTTGTGTGAGATGTGCATTTTTAGCATCTCTAAGTTAATACTCATTGATGGGTTTATATCTTTTAGTGGTATTGTTTCTGTTACACCCTTCCTCTTATGCCCATCTTTGTTTCGAAATGATTTTTCTTCATTTATGATTTTCAAATGCAACTGTTTTCCATATTTCATTGTCAGAATATGCTATGATAGTTCGCTGACTAATTACTTTAATGTGTTATATTATTTATTTTAAACATAAAATAAAATACAGTAACAAAGTTACTATATAAATTTCCTTGCTTTGGGGGAGATGTTGGCGAGGTAGCATGACATGTAAAAGAGTTGTGTTAACTATGTGCATGTAAGTTATGTAGTTAGGCTGTATACTGGGTGGATTGACATACATGGTATGTATATTGGTTAATTAACATACATGGTATGTATAATGGGTTAATTGGCAAACATGGTATGCATAATGTGTTGATTGACATACATGCTATGTATAATGAGTTGATTGGCATACATGGTATGTATAATGGGTGGATTGGCATACATGGTATATATATTTATTGGATTGGCATACATGGTATGTAAAATGGATGGATTGGCATACATGGTATGTATAATGGGTTGATTGGCATACATGTTATGTATAATGGGTTCATTGGCATACATGGTATGTATAATGGGTTGTTGGCATACATGGTAAACGTGTATAATGGGTTAATTGGCATACATGGTATGTATAATGGGTAGATTGGCATACTTGGTATGTATAATGGGTTGATTGGCATACATGGTATGTATAATGGGTGGATTGTCATACATGGTATGTATAATATGTAATTGGCATAACATGGTATGTATAATATGTGATTGGCATACATGGTTTGTATAATGGGTTGATTGGCATTCATGGTATGTATGGTGGGTTGATTGGCATACATGGTATACATGAGGGTTGATTGGCATACATGGTATATATAATGGGTTGATCGGCATATATGGTATGTATAATGGGTTGATTGGCATACGTGGTATGTATAATAGGTGGATTAGCTACATGGTATGTATCATGGTTGATTGGCAAACATGATATATATCATTGGTTGATTGGCATACAGTTCATGGTATGTATAATGGGTTGATTGGCATACATAGTATTTATAATGGGTGAATTGGCATACATGGTATGTATAATGGGTTGATATGCATACATGGTATGTGTAATGTGTTGATTGGCATACATGGTATGTATAATGGGTTGATATGCATACATGGTATGTTTAATGTGTTGATTGACATATATATATGGTATGTATAATGGGTTGATTGGCATACATGGTTTCTATAATGGGTTGATATGCATACATGGTATGTAAATGGGTTGATTGGCATACATGGTATGTACAATGGGTTGATTGCCGTACATGGTATGTATAATGGGTTGATATGCATACATGGTATGTGTAATGGGTTGATTGGCATACATGGTATGTGTAATGGGTTGATTGGCATACATGGTTTCTATAATGGGTTGATTGGCATACATGGTTTCTATAATGGGTTTATATGCATACATGGTATGTAAATGGGTGGATTGGCAAACTGTACATGGTATGTATAATATGTGATTGGCATACGTGGTATGTATAATGGGTTGATTGGCATACATGGTATTTATAATGGTTTGATTGGCATACATGGTATGTATAATGGGTTGATATGAATACATGGTATTATAATGGGTGAATTGGCATACATACATGTATAATGGGTTAATATGCATACATGGTATGTGTAATGGGTGGATCGGCAAACATGGTATGTATAATTGGTGGATTGGCTACATGGTATGTATAATGGGTGGATTGGCATACATGGTATGTATAATGGGTTAATTGCCATACATGGTATGTATAATGGGTTAATATGCATACATGGTATGTGTAATGTGTTGATTGGCATACATGGTATGTATAATAGGTTGATTGGCATACATGGTTTCTATAATGGGTTGATTGGCATACATGGTTTCTATAATGGGTTGATATGCATACATGGTATGTAAATGAGTTGATTGGCATACATGGTATGTATAATATGTGATTGGCATACATGGTATGTATAATGGATTGATTGGCATATATACATGGTATGTATGATGGGTTGATTGGCATACATGGTATGTATATTGGGTTGATTGGCGTACATGGTATGTATACTGGGCTGATTGGCCTACATGGTTATATGATGGGTTGATTGGCATACATGGTATGTATAATGGGTGGATTGGCATATATACATGGTATGTATGATGGGTTGATTGGCATACATGGTATATGTGAGGGTTGATTGGCATACATGGTATGTATATTGGGTGGATTTGCATTGATGGTATGTATAATGGGTTGATTGGCATACATGGTTATATGATGGGTTGATTGGCATGCATGGTATGTATAATTGGTGGATTGGCATATATACATGGTATGTATAATGGGTTGATTGGCAAACATGGTTTCTATAATGGGTTGAGTGGCATACATGGTTTCTATAATGGGTTGATATGCATACATGGTATGTAAATGGGTTGATTGGCATACATGGTATGTATAATATGTGATTGGCATACATGGTATCTATAATGGGTTGATATGCATACATGGTATGTAAATGGGTTGATTGGCATACATGGTATGTATAATATGTGATTGGCATACATGGTATGTATAATGGGTTGATTGGCATATATACATGGTATGTATGATGTATGGATTGGCTACATGGTATGTATAATGGTTGATTGGCAAACATGATATGTATCATTGGTTGATTGGCATACAGTTCATGGTATGTATAATGGGTTGATTGGCATACATTGTAATTATAATGGTTTGATTGGCATACATGGTATGTATAATGGGTTGATTGGCATACATGGTATGTATAATGGGTGAATTGGCATACATGTTATGTATAATGGGTTGATATGCATACATGGTATGTGTAATGGGTGGATTGGCATACATGGTATGTATAATTGGTGGATTGGCTACATGGTATGTATAATGGGTGGATTGGCATACATGGTATGTATAATGGGTTGATATGCATACATGGTATGTGTAATGGGTGGATCGGCATACATGGTATGTATAATTGGTGGATTGGCTACATGGTATGTATAATGGGTGGATTGGCATACATGGTATGTATAATGGGTTGATTGGCATACATGGTATGTATAATTGGTTGATATGCATACATGGTATGTGTCATGGGTGGATCGGCATACATGGTATGTATAATTGGTGGATTGGCTACATGGTATGGATAATGGGTGAATTGGCAAACATGGTTTGTATAATGGGTTGATATGCATACATGGTATGTGTAATGGGTGGATCGGCATACATGGTATATATAATTGGTGGATTGGCTACATGGTATGTATAATGGGTGATTTGGCATACATGGTATGTATAATGGGTTGATTGGCATACATGGTATGTATAATGGGTTAATTGACATACATGGTATGTATAATGGGTTGATATGCATACATGGTATGTGTAATGTGTTGATTGGCATACATGGTATGTATAATAGGTTGATTGGCATACATGGTTTCTATAATGGGTTGATATGCATACATGGTATGTAAATGGGTTGATTGGCATACATGGTATGTATAA
Source organism: Apostichopus japonicus (assembly GCF_037975245.1). Lineage (NCBI taxonomy): Eukaryota > Metazoa > Echinodermata > Holothuroidea > Aspidochirotida > Stichopodidae > Apostichopus > Apostichopus japonicus. The sequence continues at coordinate 7,753,481 of NC_092577.1, forward strand.
TGGGTTGATTGGCATACATGGTATGTATAATGGGTTGATATGCATACATGGTATGTGTAATGGGTGGATCGGCATACATGGTATGTATAATGGGTGGATTGGCTACATGGTATGTATAATGGGTGAATTGGCATGCATGGTATGTATAATGGGTTGATATGCATACATGGTATGTGTAATTGGTGGATCCCCATACATGGTATGTATAATTGGTGGATTGGCTACATGGTATGTATAATGGGTGGATTGGCATACATGGTATGTTATGATTGGCATACAGTTCATGGTATGTATAATGGGTTGATTGGCATACATTGTATTTATAATGGTTTGATTGGCATACATGGTATGTATAATGGGTTGATTGGCATACATGGTATGTATAATGGGTTAATTGACATACATGGTATGTATAATGGGTTGATATGCATACATGGTATGTATAATGGGTTGATTGGCATACATGGTATGTATAATAGGTTGATTGGCATACATGGTTTCTATAATGGGTTGATATGCATACATGGTATGTAAATGTGTTGATTGGCATACATGGTATGTATAATATGTGATTGGCATACATGGTATGTATAATGGATTGATTGGCATATATACATGGTATGTATGATGGGTTGATTGGCATACATGGTATGTATATTGGGTGGATTTGCATACATGGTTATATGATGGGTTGATTGGCATACATGGTATGTATAATGGGTTGATTGGCAAACATGGTTTATATAATGGGTTGATTGGCATACATGGTTTCTATAATCGGTTTATATGCATACTGTACATGGTATGTAAATGGGTGGATTGGCATACATGGTATGTATAATATATGATTGGCATACATGGTATGTATAATGGGTTGATTGGCATAAATGGTATGTATGGTGGGTTGATTGGCATACATGGTATACATGAGGGTTGATTGGCATACATGGTATGTATAATGGGTTGATTGGCATTTATGGTATGTATAATGGGTTGATTGGCATACATGGTATGTATAATGGGTTGATTGGCATACATGGTTATATGATGGGTTGATTGGCATACATGGTATGTTTAATTGGTAGATTGGCATATATACATGGTATGTATAATGGGTTGATTGGCATATATACATGGTATGTATGATGTATGGATTGGCTACATGGTATGTATAATGGTTGATTGGCAAACATGATATGTATCATTGGTTGATTGGCATACAGTTCATGGTATGTATAATGGGTTGATTGCATACATGGTATTTATAATGGTTTGATTGGCATACATGGTATGTATAATGGGTTGAATGGGTATAATGGTCAATTCCACGGTGACTCGCGTGACATTTTTACTAAAATTCCTCTCTATTTAATATCATTAAACAAATAAAGAAATTACCTGGGAGGAAAGCATTCATGTAGTCAGTAAGGTAAGCCTTAATGCTTACAACAGTAGACAAAAAATATTTATACCTGAAGTATTGGGGGTGAAATTGGCGAAAAACTAAACGTGACTCGCGTGACAGTTACTATTAGCAAAAATCAGAATGCACACACAAATGTTTGATTTCTTATGTCTTATTAAAATATTTCCAATCACTTTTTGTAATCATACCGAAGTTGAAAAACACCTCTACCTCAATTGCTATGCAACTTTGAAAAAATGTTGTAACGCATGAAAATAACGATGAAGATGTATTGTGACTCGCGTGACAAGAAAACGTGACTCGCGTAACTAGTTCACTTTTCGGATAGTTCTAGACCAAATGCAGTTGTGAATCAAAGGTATAGATCTTGCATAGTGAAATATAACATTCATTGGTATAGAAAGTTTCCAAAAAGTACTTCCCTTGGGAATATTCAGATGATATTATGTCCCCGAGTTACCTTCATGACTGCAGACAGTAGGTAATATACTGTACGGGTAGTACAGTTGTTCAGGCAATATATCATGTCAATTAATATTTGTAACAACATTTAGTCTGTTGAAGTCACTCATTTGAGAGTTATAGAAGAAAGAGATCTATCAAAATGTGATTCAAATTACCGTTCTCATTTGTCATATTTGAATAAACCAAAAGTGTAATATTTGAGAAGATACATTCGCTCATAGGATTTTGGGAATGATTGAGCAGTTAAAACCTTAAGGTTGTCAAGTCATAGCACATGGCATTGCCAGATACAAATATAGATTATGTTTTTGTATAGTACTTAAAAATCAATGACAAGTGCTAACTTTCCAAATGTGGTGATAAAATAGGCATTATATTGTGAATAAATATTCATGATTTTAAATTCTGATACTTCAAATGAAATTATCATAATTAGTTGCATTATGTGTGCCCATATTATTCAAGTTGCCTAATTAAAGGGGAATGCATATCTGATATCTTTAATCAGTGATTCATTCATCAAACTATAACATCCCTGCAAATTTCACACAGTAAATAGGTAGAAACACTATCTTGATTTGACGTGACTCGCGTGACGTGACTCGCGTGACATTCGTAAAGGGTGATTTTCTGCAAAATTTGAATATCTTCTGAAAAGGAAAATTCAGTAATCCTTTTGGTATCTATGTGAAGACGTGATATTCATTATTTGGAGTAAAACTATTGTGCAGGCAAGGAGAAAAAAAACAAAAACAGTGAATTTTGTGACTCACGTGGCAGTAAATCGAGGGTGTTTACTGTGTTCAATTTACCGCTGTTGTCTAATGTCTTGATGTCAAAATAAAATTGAAGCTATAAAGTGAGCACTATGCTATAGCAAATATAATTAGTCCAACACACAGTTAATAGGTAGAAACACTATCTTGAATTGACGTGACTCGCGTGACGTGACTCGCGTGACATTCGTAAAGGGTGATTTTCCGCAAAATTTGAATACCTTCCGGAAAGGAAAATTCAGTAATCCTTTTGGTATCTATGTGAAGACTTGATATTCATTATTTGTAGTAAAACTATTGTGCAGGCAAGGAGAAAAAAAACAAAAACAGTAAATTTTGTGACTCGCGTGACAGTAAATCGAGGGTGTTTTCAATTCACCACTATTGTCTAATGCCTTGATGTAGAAAACAAATTGAAGCTATTAAGTGAGCACTATGCTATAGCAAATATAATTAGTCCAAAACACTGATGATACCTATGATTACTATGTACAAATCTGCACAAAATGAAATTTCACTGTATTTTTCATAATTTAGTTACTACGGGAACCATTTGTTATTACCGACCCCATAATCAAACAAATGATGTTTCTGGGGTGAAAAAATCATTTTTAGTAACTACAAGTATTCTATTTATTGGAAACTTATACAATTTTAATGTACAATGATTTTAAATTTTTTGGTATGATGTTGACCTTATCATGGAATTGACCATATATGCCAATCCACCAATTATACATACCATGTATGCCAATCAACCCATCATATAACCATGTATGCCAATGTTCCCATTATACATACCATGAATGCAAATCCACCCAATATACATACCCTGTATGCCAATCAACCCTCAAATATACCATGTATGCCAATCAACCCATTTTAGATACCATGTATGCCAATCAACCCATTTTACATACCATGTATGCAAATTCACCGTGTATACATACCATGAATGCTAATCAACCCATTATACATACCATGTATATATGCCAATCAACCCATCATACATACCATGTATATATGCCAATCAATCCATTATACATACCATGTATGCCAATCACATATTATACATACCATGTATGCCAATCAACCCATGTACATACCATGTATGCATATCAACCCATTATAGAAACCATGTACGCCAATCAACCCATTATAGAAACCATGTATGCCAATCAACCCATTATACATACCATGTATGCCAATCAACACATTATACATACCATGTATGCTAATCACCCATCATATAACCATGTATGCCAATCAACCTATTATACATACCATGTATGCCAATCAACACTTTACACATACCATGTATGCATATCAACCCATTATACATACCATGTATGCCAATCAACCCATTATACATACCATGTATGCCAATCCACCCATTATACATACCATGTAGCCAATCCACCAATTATACATACAATGTATGCCGATCCACCGATTACACATACCATGTATTCATATCAACCCATTATACATACCATGTATGCCAATTCACCCATTATACATACCATGTATGCCAATCAACCCATTATACATACCATGTATGCCAATCAAACCATTATAAATACCATGTATGCCAATCAACCCATTATACATACCATGAACTGTATGCCAATCAACCAATGATACATATTATGTTTGCCAATCAACCATTATACATACCATGTAGCCAATCCATACATCATACATACCATGTATATATGCCAATCAACCCATTATACATACCATGTATGCCAATCAACCCATTTTAGATACCATGTATGCCAATCAACCCATTTTAGATACCATGTATGCCAATCATCCCATTTTACATACCATGTATGAAAATTCACCCTGTATACATACAATGAATGCTAATCAACCCATTATACATACCATGTATATATGCCAATCCACCCATTATACATACCATGTATGCCAATCAACCTACTATACACCATGTATGCCAATCAACCCATTATACATACCACATATGCCAATCAGCCCATTATACATACCATGTATGCCAATAAACCCATTATACATACCATGTATGCCAATCAACCCATCATATAACCATGAATGCAAATACACCCAATATACATACCATGTATGCCAATCAACCAATCATACATACCATGTATATATGCCAATCAACCCATTATACATACCATGTATGCCAATCAACCCATTTTAGATACCATGTATGCCAATCAACCCATTTTAGATACCATGTATGCCAATCAACCCATTTTACATACCATGTATGCAAATTCACCCTGTATACATACCATGAATGCTAATCAACCCATTATACATACCATGTATATATGCCAATCAACCAATGATACATACCATGTATATGCCAATCAATCCATTATACATACCATGTATGCCAATCACATATTATACATACCATGTATGCCAATCAACCCATTTACATACCATGTATGCATATCAACCCATTATAGGAACCATGTATGCCAATCAACCCATTTTACATACCATGTATGCCAATCAACACTTTACACATACCATGTATGCATATCAACCCATTATACATACCATGTATGGCAATTAACCCATTATACATACTATGTATGCCAATCAACCCATTATACATACCATGTATGCCAATCCACCCATTATACATACCATGTAGCCAATCCACCAATTATACATACCATGTATGCCGATCCACCCATTACACATACCATGTATGCATATCAACCCATTATACATACCATGTATGCCAATCAACCCAATATACATACCATGTATGCCAATCAAACTTGTATACATAACATGTATATCAATCAACCAATTATACATACCATGTATACCAATCCACCCATTATACATACCATGTATGCCAATCAACCCATTATACATACCATGTATGCCAATCAACCCATTATACATACCATGTATGCCAATTCACCCTGTATACATACCATGAATGCCAATCAACACAGTATACATACCATGTATGCCAATCAACCCACTATACATACAATGTATGCCAATGACCCATTATACATGCCATGTTTTTGTCAATCAACCCATTATACATACCATGTGTGCCAATCAACCCATTATACATACCATGAATGCCAATCAACCCATTATACATACCATGCATGCCAATCAAACCATTATACATACCATGTATGCAAATCAACCCACTATACATACCATGTATGCCAATCAACCCATCATACATACCATGTATGTGTCACAAGTAAAGGAGTAATCCCCCACCTGGACACGTCTCAATCTGCTTAGCGTTCGACACCCGAGACGAATGACATAAATAAATGACAGACCACCAAGAATTTTGCGAAATGAAACATATAATTTATTTACAACTCGACCAATGACTTTTTGGTCTCGACAAAAGAAACATATATACCCAACACAAAAAATACACACGTCGGTTAGCATTCGCTAACCCAACCAACCCTTCCAAATAACTCTACTAAGGATCTGCCCTATCGCTTAATTCTTCCCTATCGCTTAGATTTCTTCTCTATCGCTTAGATTTCTTCTCTATCGCTAGATTTCTTCCGGCTGGTACCCTGCAGGAAGCTCCAGACGGTACGGCGAGCCCCTCACACCAGCGTAGCCGTCGGGCCCCAACACTGCAACCCTATATGACAAAAACACACCAAAACTACTCTCAGGCATGCGCCAAATGGCAAACACATGGCTATACTTATATCTATACCAACGAATATTGTCAAACTATGACGTCAAAAGCCCCTATCTGACGTAAAGTCAGCAAGCAACACACAACCAATATGGTGTCACTAATTACCAAATAATACCAAGAACCTCCGGGTCAACCCTTACCATGAAACACATAATAGCTACTCGATACTACATATCACAATAACAAAATGGCGGCAGCCCGATGTTTGGAAACAGAACATGGTTAGAACGCCCTCAAATTGGCGATAACTACCCGTTCCACTACATATGATAATCTACAAAATCAATCAACCCAACCAAAGGCACTAAGGCGAACTTATAATTCGCACACACTTATACGACCTAAAAATACCTTAAATGCTTTAAACGCATTTGACCCTAAACAATTACATATTCGTATGCCTAAGCATGGCTAAACATTTTACCAAACTGACTGAATTGCGAGCCATAGATCGAGGACTCTTTGAAATACAATACATTAATTTCTCCACAAACCCTACTATGCGATCAACAATACAGATACCAATTAAATGCGTAATACGGACAAAAAATCAACTTACGGGATCGTCCTAATAGTAAATCCCGGATTAACTTGGTCAAACGGCCAGGGACGTAACACACAGTAAAACGCCCTTTTCCGTGCACATACACAAAGAAATGTGTCCAAAATGATTTCGTCGAATTAGACAACGGATACACCCAGTAATCCTCAGGATACGCTGATATGGCTTAGGCTAAAACGCAACGCCACAAAATATCAACGTTCCCAATCTTTAGGCTCATACAAAGAAGCCTAGGCTCATACAAAGAAGCCTGGATAACGGCTAACACACAGAAGCCGAGTAATAAGACGACGAAGACCGGACGGTGGTGAGACTCACACAGAATGCCCCATCCAACCACACCCCAATCCTTATATAGCGACCTTAAGTTGACCCCTGCCCTTACCCGCCAAAGCACAATCTACGAATTCCGATGGACCCGTTTCCCACTATGCACTTGCTCGGATCTACATACATTACCCGAGAAGAACCCGTCTCCCCATTGTTCACCTCCTGGAATTTGCATACATTACTCGAAAGCAGAAATGAACAATTTGCAAAGGCCTAGGCTGCCCGGTGGAAATTCCACCCACAAGGAATGCTAAAATACAATGCAGGCGTGACACCATGCCAGTCGACCCATCATACATACCATGTATGCCAACCAATCCATCATACATACCATGTATGCCAATCAACACATCATACATACCATGTATGACAATCAAACAATTATACATGCCATGAATGCAAATCCACCCAATATACATACCATGTATGCCAATCAACCCATCATACATACCATGTATATATGCCAATCAACCCATTTTACATACCATGTATGCCAATCAACCCATTTACGATACCAGGTATGCCAATCAACCCATTTTACATACCATGTATGCAAATTCACCCTGTACACATACCATGTATGCCAATCAACCCATTATACATACCATGTATGCCAATCAACCCATCATACATACCATGTATGTCAATCAACCCATCATACATACCATGTATGCTAACCAACCCATCATACATACCATGTATGCCAATCAATCCATCATACATACCATGTACGCCGATCAACCCATTATACATACCATGAATGCAAATCCACCCAATATACATACCATGTATGCTAATCAGCACTCACGTATACCATGTATGCCAATCAACCCATCATACATACCATGTATGCCCATCAACCCATTAAATACAAAGTATGCCAATCAACCCAATATAGATACCATGTATGCCAATTACCCATTATACATACCATGTATGCCAATCAACCCATAATACATACCATGTATGCCAATCAACCCATTATAAATACCATGAATGCCAATCAACCCATTATACATACCATGAACTGTATGTCAATCAACCAATGATACATATCATGTTTGCCAATCAACCATTATACATACCATGTAGCCAATCCACCTATAATGCATACCATGTAAGCCAATCCACCCATAATACATACCATGTATGCCAATCAACCCACCATATATGCTGATCAACCCATTATACATACCATGTATACCAATCAACCCTCATGTATACCATGTATGCCAATCAACCCACCATACATACCATGTATGCCAATCAACCCAATATACATACGATGTATGCCAATCAACCCAGTATACATACCATGTATGCAAATCAACCCATTATACATACCATGTATGCCAATCCACCCATTATACATACCATGTATGCCAATCAACACATCATACATACCATGTATGCCAATCAACCCATTATACATACCATAAATGCAAATCCACCCAATATACATATCATGTATGCCAATCAACCCATCATACATACCATATATGCCAATCAACCCATTATACATACCATGTATGCCAATCAACCCATTTTAGATACCATGTATGCCAATCAACCCATTTTAGATACCATGTATGCCAATCATCCCATTTTACATAACATGTATGAAAATTCACCCTGTATACATACCATGAATGCTAATCAACCCATTATACATACCATGTATATATGCCAATCCACCCATTATACATACCATGTATGCCAATCCACCCATTAAACATACCATGTAGCCAATCCACCAACTATACATACCATGTATGCCGATCCACCCATTACACATACCATGTATGCTTATCAACCCATTATACATACCATGTATGCCAATTCACCCATTATACATACCATGAACTGTATGCCAATCAACCAATGATACATATCATGTTTGCCAATCAACCATTATACCTACCATGTAGCCAATCCACCTATTATACATACCATGTAAGCCAATCCACCCATAATACATAACATGTATGCCAATCAACCCATCATACATACTATAAATTCCGATCAACCCATTATACATACCATGTATGCCAATCAACCCATTATGTAAAAATAACATGAAAGGTAATATGAAACCTAATTAACTGAAAATACAATGAATATCAAGGACGGTTTATTAAGGTTAATTATGTTTTAATACTCTCTCATGTTAAGTATATAATTATTCATGAGATGCTGATGATTTTGTGTGTAGTAGTTTAAACTTAGATCCTCTTTTCGTTTGTTTATCATTCCCAGCCAGTTTTCAGTTGTTCATTTATACTTGTATAATTAAGCTTGATGTAAAATATAATCCAGCTGAACTTAAATGTGTGACTTCTTGTAGGTTTTTATTCCTTGCCGAATGCCGAATGAAATAATGCGATGGTGATGGCGTGCATGTGTGTGTATGTGTGTGTGTATGTGACACTTTGGTTCCTAAACACAATATCTCAGGAAATCAAACATGCTTGAACTTAGTGTGTGGGTAGCCTTTAGTGAGTAGATGTTCGCATTTTTTTTCATGGAGGTCAAGGGTCATTTGAGAGATCACCGGAGGTTATAGGCAAAAAAAAAATTGTAAACACTGTATCTCAAGAAGTTAAAAATGCTTGAACTTTAAACTTAGACTGTTATTAGACCTACTGTAGAATAGCAAATCATCTCTATTGGTTTTCATGGAGGTCAAAGGTAATTTGGTGTCACCAGAGGACAAAGGCTGAAAACCATATGTATAAACTGGATATCTCAAGAAATGAAAGATGCTTGAACTTTGTTTGTTGGTAGCCTTTGGTGAGCAAAAGATCCCTTTTGTTTTTCATGGAGGTCAAATGTCGTTGAATGTCAAATGTTGTTACAGTCGGAATAAATGTAATTATGCAGAAGTGACGTTTGCTTGACCTTCGAACCTCTTTGCATAGGCAAGCGTTACTTAACTCTGCAAGACTTGCCATTTGCTGAGCAGAAATTTTCTGCTCAGCAATTCAGCTCATTAGAAAATCTTGTATCTAAAGTTTCTTCTCATATTGGCAAGGAATCACTAAGTCACGTGACTTTCTGGTTTGCATTGCGTTTATAGTTGTATGTAGTACTGTATGTGGTACTACTACTCCGTATGTAGAGTACTGGTTAGAATTGAAATCTAAATCATTCTACCTATGAGTTTATTTTGTTATCATCAAACAGTATATTGCTCCCAAATTTCTCAAAGAACAGTTTGTTATTCAACTGTTGAAGTACCCCTCTCGTCTCCCTTAGGCCTGGAACGACTTGTCTGTTTGTTTGATGTTGTTAGTATTTGCATACAATGTAATAGTTGTACACACTTTCCAAAGTACACACTAAGCCTAAATTTCACTAGATGTAAGATGAAACATGTGACCCACAGCATGGAGACATATCACGTGCTCTGTAACATCACAACTGTATATCACTTAAACGGGAGATGATTGTCACATGGTAATGTCTTCAAGTTTAGTGGAATCACTAGGGATGGGAGGGGTGAGGTGTGATGGTTATAACGGTGTATGTTCTAACTTTCCTAACATTCAGCACATATCCCTGTACACGCAGTAGTTTAGTATCATGAAATTTGGCGTCGTGGAGTGTTCTTGAGACGTTAATTATTAATAACCCAAATTAAAGGTGATATTCGTTGCACCGACAGGCTGAATATATTGAGTGTCAATGTAAGGTGTGTGAGTCGGGAGGGTGGCTGTTGGGGGTGCATTGTCACATCTTCCTTAGTTCACTTGTTATATCAGGGAATTACATTTTGTAACATTCTTCAGTGTCGACGACACCAGCTCCACTCATCTGCAATTGTACTTTATGGCATTACTGAGTCATTCGGCTGGATCCTTTGTTAGCGAAACAATACGATTTAATCAAACGATCGATTTTAAATTAAATTCATATTCTCAGTTTTCGTTTGGTGTCGACATATCTAGGTACACGTCAACAATTCGTGATAAACGTTTCAATTTCGATAATAATCGCAAGTTTGTGATATCAGTCTAAATGTTCTATAAAAAATTAAAAATATCAGAAATTAAACCACACAATTGCAACATGTTAAGTCATTTTTTATTTCGGGAATCATAGTCGAAAGTCGAGATAAGCAGAGTAAATTCGACAAAGCATCTGTGAACATAATTTTCTGTAATCAATGTTCCTTCTGAGCCACCGTAATACCCTTACAAATTATATCGCGTACTTTGTAATAACAGTCGGAGCAGATGTTGCCACCTGGTACAGCTAAAACCAACAAAACGAAAAAAAAATGAAACCTAGACAATGATGTTTTATATACATAATGTATACCTCTATCATTCCAGTTTGATACTTTCAGAGGGTAGCAGACAAATATTTGAGGACCTATTCCCTCTCGTAGCTACTCCTCTGCACCTCCCCTGCCCTCCTTTGTGGTACAAGATTAGTTTCTGTACAGAATAGTTAATTTCATGATTTTGTATTAACGCTATATTTTCGTATCAAGAGAGAGTAAAAGTGCTTGTTTTACACTGAAGTTTAGTTGCTGCCCATAGTATATGACTACTCTTGTAGAAAAGCGTTCTCTCCATAGCATTGTAACAAGATCTCACTAGAAAAAAAGAAAAAACACACACAGGACCGCAACACTTGACAAAGATGCCTTACTGAGCATTGGTCGTTGATTTCCAGAAGGCTTACAGCTGTTACGTTGTTACGCTTGACTTGTGACTTGAGTTACAATAAAATCAAATGACTTGAGCAAAAGACTTGTGAATTGACTTAAAAAATCATTGGCTTGTTGAAAACAATGTGATAAACTCATCTCAAATTTCAGCTAACAGTAACATTTAAATCAATAAAGTATCATTCATTGTAACTTGATGATAATTATTGAAGCAACAAATGTTTTTCAGCAGCATAATCCAGTGATCTTGCAGAAATAAAACGAAACCTGTTTTCACCTGCTAGTCTACATATCAGAATATGAGAAAAGGGGAGTTTTCAAACAGGTCTTCCCGTTTTGTATTTGTGTTTTTTCCTTCTTAATATGAACTTTCTTCTTTTCGTATTTAATATGAATTTTCTTCTTTTCCTATCTATCTATCGTTATCATAAACTTATTATATTTATATTAATATATTTTTTCACATCTAACCTACCTTTCATAATCAGGAACTATGCTTGCCTATGGTTATCGCTATTTACTTAGCCTGCAAAACAAACTAAATTTAGAATGTACTTTACTACCGTTGTATGACAGTCACTGTTTACACAACAAACAAATATAAAGATCAAAGATAAAGAAGTGTATCCCGTGGTATCGTATAACTGTTTCATATTTAGTTGATATTATCATTATTACGATATATGGCTATATCTTTTCAAATTGAAGATAAGATGTTTCACTTCCATTACATACTACATTATCTGGTTTTAAAAAGATGGATAACGAAGATGTATTTTATTCTCACTGGGAAAAGAGAAACATATTTTAGATGCGTCCCGAGGAAATTTTTAGGGCAGCTTTAAAGGGCCATCAAGAAATCTTGTTTCTATATTATAAATTGGCATTTTCTAAAACAGATAACAAAATAATATTCCGGAGCTAACAGCATCGATTAATTTCATTATGTTCATCTAAACGGCATATGATACAAACTTGATACACCCAAGCAGCATAAGTCACGTACACGGATGTCGTTTGTGGAAGGTAAAGTTTACATCCAATCTGCATAAAGAAAAACCTACAAATAACTAGAACAACTGTATTTGTAAACAAATACGTGGTATTGTAGTGCGCGGTGAAGTTGACAGTTAGTTGTTGATATTCAATGGAGGGGTCTTTGATACTGCAAACCTTTTGAAGTTATTTCGGTTACGAATAAGCCAGTTCGGCGTTTGTTCCTTTGACGTAGACCAAAGCTAGGCTTTATTTCTAAAAAGTACTCTAGCCATGCGCCGACAATATAAACGAAGAAAGTGATATCTAAAACCATCACAAATTAACCGGATAACCAAGCCCATTAACGGTTGTCAATCACGACGTACATCTGTTCCGGACGTGACAGAGAATATCCAGTCCTGGACACTGATTGGTCAAATTGAACAACATGTTAACGTTACTGTAATCTCGTCATAGAAATTCAACTAGGAAGAATGCACAGTTTTTCGGCGTTTGTTTAAGCAGTGAAACCTTGAAATAAGTGAGGGCGCTTTGTGGTGTACGGCAAAAAGCCAGAACATTCGTAAATCTTTACATATGCATTGTACATTCGACTTTGAAACTGAATTTGATTATAACTGCTTTTTCTGAAAGAGTAGGTGTACTTTGCACAACAGAGACATGTTATGGCGACCAGAGTGGTAAGTACTATACTATTGATTTAAGAACCAACTTTCTTGCCTCTCTAATGACTCGCGTAAGTGGGGTGTTTGTGCAACTTTTAATGTCTGGAAAGGGTAAATTCCGGTATCTGAGAGGCACAGTTTTCTTGCTTGTATTATTTTAGTGCTACACTCAAATAGTGACTGAGCCTAGTTGTCCCTTAACAATGCCGTGAAAAAGCAACCCTCTCGCCTCCGCACCCTCTTCCCACACACCTATTTTTGTGTAATACTTCCATATTAGTCTGTGCATGCATTTATCAGCTAAATGTTAATGTTGCAAAGTGGGTAGTAGCATATTTTCCTAATATTGAATTGCTAATGATAACCCCAGGACATCGTAACCGTCATCCAATGTTATTCTGGCATGTGGATCTATCGTTAGGGATACAGTTTTAAGTAAAATGAGGTGTTACATTGTTTTTTAATTAGGCTTTAGTTACATCGCATCCGAAAGGACATCTGTCACCGGTCGAGGGCCTATGCTAACTATATCCAGGGTCCAGTGAATAACAATACAGCAGCTGAACAGACGACACTAGTAAAGTAATTATATTCCTATGTATTTGCTTTTACTATCCCTTCCTAAGAATTACCCGTGAAACTACAGTCAATTGCCACATTTTTGGCACCCAAATGCGGCATTCTCCCTACCTCAATATTTATGATCCTCGCCTAGTTAGCGAAATTTTACGAACATACAGTGATTTACACCGAATGCCTAATGTACGATTACTCTAACAAAAACAATGTAGGTATAGTCTCTCATTGCACTGTAACACTCTCCTGTCTATAAAAAAAACGGCTTGGTCGATTTCCTGGCCCTAGTTCATCATCCAAAAAACGTAATATACGCCATATACGTACGGAGCCGCTAGCTGTGGAAACTAACAATGACTTTGTAGTATATAATGCCATGACATTACGGGCTAGATGTTCGTACCCGAGATCACCAAATAACACCGAGTCGTCGCGGATAAATACGATTAACATTTGTTGCTTGCAACATTTTTGCAGGATGTTTTTTAACTCAAATGCGTTCAAACGTTACCTATCTTGTCGAGAATAATGAAACCAAAGTAGAGAATTTTACGTATTGTTTACAAGAAGTATGCTACTCAAGGATATCTATTTCTTTACGTGTGCAGAATTAACTGTCCTCCGCCACAGTTCTTTGCAAATCTGGGTCTGGATTTTTTCTTGCGTAGCCAACCTGCGAATTTGAGATTGCTATGAAGAATGTATGTTGAGCTGGCATATACCAGCCAGCCATGTAGATGATTGAGCGGACGAGTAATCCCAATATTGTAGCGCGCGAGCGCACTACAATAAATATGACTCTACCCCTGTACTTCCACCAGGGCCCCTGATGATCAACTAAACACCACTTCTGTCACCCCGTTCCAACCTCGCAACCCCTTATGCAAAATACATAATTCACTCATGTGTTTCGCGGCCAGTTCTAAAGCGATGCCGTTTAATTAATATGTTTTTATGTGGAAATAAATATTTGTTTGTTCTGGTTGTAAATCAAAAGCAAACGTCGAAAAAAATGTGTAATAAGAATTTTGTAAAACCAGAGACTAACTTAAAGGATAATTTTAGGCACTTGAAATGTTATATGGAAATGTTGTTGAACATTAAAACACACTACTGATAGTCCAGGTTGAATGCCTATAACACTTTTACTTTTATATAAATGAATAAAAGTAAACAAGTGAAATTCCATGAATTAAAGTGACCTTACAACGTACCTTAATTCTGTAGACTGTAAGTTCCTCAGATACAACTCAAAACTCATTAGAAAACAACACTTTTATGGCTAATAAAGGATATGTCTACCCTAGATTACAATGAGGGATATGCCTACCCTAGATTACAATAAGGGATATGCCTCCCTAGATTACGATAACGGATATGCCTACCCTAGATTACAATAAGGAATATGTATACCCTAGATTACTATGAGGGGTATGTCTACCCTAGTATTCAATAAGGGATATATCAACCCTAGATTATAATAAGGGATACGTCTACCCTAGATTAGAATAAGGGAAACGTCTACCCTCGATGACAATAAGGGATATGTGTACCCTAGATAACAATTAGGGATATATCTACCCTAGATTACAAAAAGGGATATGTCTACCCAAGATTATGATAAGGGATATGTCCACCCTAGATTACAATATGGGATATGTCCACCCTAGATTACAATAAGGGATATGTGTACCCTAGATAATAATAAGGGATATGTCCACCCTAGATTACAATAAGGGATATGTGTACCATAGATTGCAATTATGGATATGTTTACCCTAGATTACAATAAGGGATATGCCTACCCTAGTTTACAATAAGGGATATATCTACCCCAGATTACAATAAGGAATATGTGTACTCAATATTACAATAAGGGATATGTCTATCCCTAGATTACAATACGGGATACTTCTACCCCAAATTACAATAAGTGATATGTCTATCCCTAGATTACAATAAGGGATATGTGTACCCTAGATTACAATAAGGGATAGGTGTACCCTAGATTACAATAAGGGATAGGTGTACCCTACATTACAATAAGGGATATGTCTACCCTAGATTACAATAAGGGATACGTCTACCCTAGATTACAATAAGGGATATGTCTACCCTAAATTACTACAAGGGACATGTTTACCCTAAATTTCAAATTCTGCCTAGAGTTACCCTTGAAGACAATATTTTACTGATAAGGTATACATTAGCCTGTTTTACCGCCATGCAGTGTCCAATACGTTGAAAGGAACACCCAACTTCAAGAAAACACTAATTTCTAAATGTTTAAAACTATATACCCTATCAACCTTCCTGCAGCGTCAATTTCCACATATTCATACGAAAACTCGAATATATCGTGGAATCAATCTACACTGTTACTTTGTTCTTTGTGATTGAGTGTTGTGTAGCATTTCAGTTAAAATCATTCTTTTCACCTCTACTACAGGTTTCACATAACTAACGGGGAATGGCACGGTACGGTATTGAATCTTATGTTCCTTTCCACGTTTTGTAGGAAGGCCATGGTGAGAAGTGAATAAAGCAAATTGTTTGTACGGGCTTGTGTATATTCGATCAGTTATCTCTCAGTTGTGGCGTTTATTGCATTAACTCTTTGACTCTTTAATGGAGTTTACAGTTTGGTTTCCTTTACATATTTTAGATATCTAAATGGTGTATTTACGAACGGATAGAACGCTGTCTGTCAGATACATTATCTGAGACATGTATTTCAGTAGACTTAATTCTTGAACTATCTTTGCTTATACTTCTAATTTGTTTGAATGATATCTCATAACGAACAGTCATCGACGAAACAAGATTTATATGATACAAAACAATACATTGATAATTTGTGACTTTCTCGTGGCGGGCTGTGTAGTTTAATGTAATATACACTTATTTAGATATGTTTGTCGCTGAATTTAATGTAAACATTTATGAAGTGGATTTTTTTTTCTAATTATGTTTTTGATATTGATTTTTTGTATATTTAGTTAATCAAGCAACTTCAAGCTCTTTTGGTATAGTTGAAAGAAACTAAC
Organism: Apostichopus japonicus; assembly: GCF_037975245.1. Classification (NCBI taxonomy): domain Eukaryota; kingdom Metazoa; phylum Echinodermata; class Holothuroidea; order Aspidochirotida; family Stichopodidae; genus Apostichopus; species Apostichopus japonicus. The sequence goes on from NC_092577.1 coordinate 7,770,708, forward strand.
GTAACAAAACTGTTTTCATATGATGAACATACTTACATCAAATCTAGATGCAATCTCCAAGAGCTGGAAGGTGGATCTCTGAAGAAGCTTGCTGTGGTTGTAACTGATTGCAACCTCTATTGAACACAGATCCATGACGGTGTCCTTGATTCCATCTACCTCACCAGTTTGTTCCAGGATGCAGAGGATGGCAAACTTATCACCGTCTTTCCTGCTCTGCAAGTATTTTATTATTCTCTTCCCAACTGCTGAGCTAATCCCACAGGTGAATCGATAGAGGTACTGAAGATTAAATGGATCCACTTTATCAAGAACATTCTTCAGCTCAGATGCGTTTCTTGTAGCAGCTACAACTTCTACCAGTCTAAAAGACGCAAACCATTCACAGAATAGTTGATGGTAGAACCTTACTTCAGTCATTGTCTGTATGTCTGTAGCAGAAGTCTGTTCGTTTGTCACAGCAGACACTTCTTCCTCTACCAAGATACCAACTGCAATATAATGTTGACAAAACCCTTGACCAAGTCGTGTACAGAGTCCATCTTTACGCCATGATAACTGTTGGTTTTCACCGCAGAGACCTTCAAATGCTACTTTACTAAGTTCCTTGTATTTGACAGCATACTCAATATGATACGCCTTTGCACTTTTAGCCAATGATTTGTTACTAAGATGACTATGGAAGCATTGGATCATGTAACTAAAGAACTCAGTGACTGACTTGAATTTCTGAAAATGTGTCTTTTCGTGGGTCATGTGAGAAAACATGACAAAGATCAGGGGAACTTGACATAAGTCATCCAGGATCGGGTTTGCTTGTAAAGCGCGCTTAATTATAGCAACGCTTTCGTCATCTTCCCCAGTAACAGCCTTGCGAATGTACTGGTCACGTGCTTTTGCGTCAAAACCAACTAACCGCACTCTCTTTGTGTTTGCTTTGTCATAGTCCTTCGGAAGATATCTGGTTGTCAGGGTAACATCAATATTCCCAAACAGATTGCTGGAAATGATACGTCCTACGTCACTTCCGGTAGCTCCATCCCTATCAGGAAACTCATCATACCCGTCCAGGAGTACCTTAACAGAAGAACAGCTTTCAATGATATCTTTAATATCAGAAGATTTGATTCGAGGATCGCTAGGTGCTAAGAACAGCTTAATTGCTTGATAGATAGATATCTTGCTGTTCAGTTGCCTCAACCGGAGAAGAATTAGAATCTCTACGTCCTTAAAAGGTGAATCCTTGACTTCATTGCACCAATCATAGGCGAGCTGTAGGGTTACTGTTGACTTACCATACCCGGCTTCTGCTTCTATGATGCGCCGTTTGGCTTTCATACGAGGGTCTGTGTAGATATCTTTGTACGAGTCCACACGTACCCATGGTCCTTCTATCTCCTTCGTCGCTCCTTTAACAATGTAGATCTCTGTACCGCCCTCAACAAATACCTTGTCAACACAATATAGTCTGTCCTTGATGTACGGTATGGGCTGGATTGCGTCATATTGTAGTTTATACCTTCTCTTCAGAGAACTGATGAGTATGCTCTTTTTGTCTGAAAAATGGCAAAATTTGGTTTGTAAACATTACTATTTGTTCAATAAAATTGGAACGTGTAAGTGCGCATATATAAACTGGAAACAATCATGGCGTGTAATATGTTTTAAGTCGCTGTGAACGACAAAAAAATATACCAGTAAAATTAGAGTAATATGCAATTTTATATTGCTTTATGTGCGTTCATATCGACATATAACAGTTCCAATCGGTTAGGTCAAATGAATAAGGTAGAAACTAAACAATGAAAACAATAAAAAAAAGTCACGTTGAACTCCCGGTCATACACTGTAAGAGTAATCACAATGCTGAGGCCTAAATCCTTATCAATATTTATTTTGAACATCAGCTCCCTTATGCTTAAGTTACTAATACAAAACTATGTAGGCTAATTACAACAAACCTTGCACTGTAAGGCGCTCCATCGATTTTGACGTCACAACAACTTTCGTGACTGGTAGGCGGGATCAACTTGGGTCTTCACTTTTCTTTTCCGTTTAGTGATATTATCCATAATTATCTATCAAAGCGATGATCTGTTGAATATATATTGATACAGAATGCATGGTTAAAACTAACTGAACAAATTATCATCAATCAATGTACAATTACATAAGTCAACATAACCAGTCACTTTACTAAGAGGTCTCTGGCTCGACAAAGATTACATCAAAGTGAATCTCTCCTTATCTCTTATTAACTGTTTACTGTTTACACAAAACCTCGACCTTTGAAGTAAACTTATAATAACCCACCGTGAAAAAAATATTTAACTTTCTGGTTTGTTATCAATATTCGTGATATCCTTTAAGAATGTCACTTACAGGTCGTCATTTTAGATGGCGGGCTTCACAATTATTGCGAGGCTCTCTCTTAATCGTAGATACAACGGTTATTCATTTGCATGCTAAAGAATCTGTTTGAGTTAATTTTTATTATTTTATCGATACTAATCGATAATGACATCAGATAAAAGTGTACGTCATACTTTTGACTATAGTAAAGACTCATTGCAACAAGTGAGGTTTAAATCTCTTCTCTTTTTATAAACATTTTCCAGTTTGGTCTTTAAATGTGTATAATGTAGAAGTACAAAGCGCACACGTGACGAAATATAAACGTTGAGGATCAAATCAAATTTAGTAATTATTCCCTCAGTAACCTTTATTTGATGAAATTAGAGAGAAAGTTGACACACTGTTATCAATACACACTCTTGTGTATAGTATTAGCCTACCAGGTTAAAATTGTTAGCCTAAGTTAAAGTGCTGCTTTTAGCGGCACGACTGAGACTCGGGCAGAACAAAAAATTGTAAAGGTCATTTCATAAGCTATAATAGTTTGAATCTCACATGATTTATATTTTTCTAATAAGTTTAGTAAAATAACATTTACCATGTATCGTTCTGTTCACCCTGATCAAGGAAACATAACAGTCACGTGATTACTATCATACAAAAAAAATCTTAAAAATCAGTTAAATTCTTAAACTTAATCTGCTTATTCTTTTGTTTCACCATTCTTCCTAATTATTAGGATGTTTGTAGAGTTTAAGAATACTGTAATGTTTCACCGTGGTTTTACTGACAAGAACCACATTCCCACCGGGTAATCCTTTTTAAGTTTTTCAATGTTCTCTTTACTTTCTCTTTACTTCCCATATATATATATATATATATATATATATATATATATATATATATATATATATATATATATATATATATATATATATATATATATATATATAACCCTTTAACAAAGTGAGCAAAAAGACTACTAAAACTGTAAACAGCGAACGAACAAATATAAAATGGTTCAATGCACACACATGAAAGAAGCGAAAAGTAGCAGGGTAAAAGGACTTACAACAAATCGAATTTAGAGTTCAAACCATAAGGGGATAAGGTGCCAAGTGGGAAAATTAGTCTATTTTCGGATTTAAGACGATCGATATCAGTGCCTCTGGAAGACAGAGCACACGTAACTGAAAAGTCAGTGATCTTACAGGGGGGGGGGGGGGAAATTGAAGTGAGAGGCGACAGGGTAACCAGGAAACTTGGATTTGATGGAGCGTAAGTGTTCGGTAATACGATCTGCCAGTCTTCGCTTGGTTTCACCTATGTAAAGTAAATTACAACGTTTACATATGATAACATAAATTACAATAGTGGAAATACAAGGAAAGTGATGTTTAATTATAAAAGAGTTTTTAGGGCCAGTGATACGAAGCATAGTATTTGAGGTGACATATTTGCAGGTATTACATCTACTACGGTTACAAGGGTAGGTGCCGGGAGTGTCGACAGGGATGGGCTGAGGATGCGATGCCCTCACCAAATGATCCGCCAGGTTGTTCAGTCGCTTGTAAGCTGTAATCGGCATCTCCGTGAAAACTTCCTTGGTGGTGGGGTCACGTGTGAGAGTTTTGAAGTTCCTATATACGGTGTGGCGAATGTGTTGTGATAAGGGATGGAAAGGAAGTGTGAGGGGAATGCGGTCGGTGTTAGTGACGTCGTTGGTGGGTTCCAGAGTCGATTCTCGGCTGATGAGGTTAATGCGTTGATTGGCGGTGGTTATAACTGAGGGAGGGTATCCCCGAGATCGGAAGAAACCATTGAACATAGAAGCTGCGTTGTCGAAGTCAGCTTCCTTGGAGCAGATTCGTTATATATATATATATATATATATATATATATATATATATATATATATATATATATATAGATATATATATATATATATATATATATATATATATATACAAGGAAGGATCAGGACTGCAAGAAGAGTGATCTATGTTATAAAAACAGAGCCTAAACATATAAGTAAATGCCTTGGTAAATACAGCTGTTACTCGGAGTTTCACGCCCTTAGGGTGGCGATCGTCAGACAACTGAACAAATACTCGCTGCGCGGATATATTCTGTGGGGAACACGAACCCTATTTCTTACGTGCACGGTTCATTGGTTTGAGCCTATTGTGGCGACACTTGGAGATGAATTCAGATCTCTTATTGAGTAAATGCGGGTTTTTGGACAGGAGGATACAAAGCTTCTCATCAATACAGAGGTTACATTGACCGTATCTACGCATGCTGGTATTGGAATGCTTAAGTACGCTCCACTCAATAACGAAGGGGGCACCCTTACGCTTCAGGTCCCATATATGTTTGGAAAGCTCTGTTTCTTTCTCGTAACGCTCATGTCGGAAGGACTTACTGTGGTTACTGTACCTTTGCTTAAAGGGGCCACTCGATAGCCCTATGTATGATTTGGTGTCATCACCAGTAGTAACATCGGCCCTATATATTACACTGCTCACCAAGCAATTCCTGTTGAGGGGGCAATTAAGTTTTTCTCTACAATTGCATATGCGTTGAGCCTGCTGCGGTTTAAGCTCGTTTTGTGATAAAAGCCGGTTATTATGGCTCTTGATGATTGATCGCATATTGCCGGTTATTATGGCTGTTGATGAACAAGCACAACTACCTCTTACCAAGCAGTTGCCATCCACGTCACTGTACCAGAAATATTCCGTACAGTCAAGCGTTGCGCATTCGACGTATTTGCTCCTCTGAAGTCGATTTTGATTCACGCACTAAAGAACTGTCACAACACCTCCTTAACAGACAGTATTTTCGGGGTACTATTGAAAATGCCATCAAAAAGGCTAAAAGCAAACCCCGTACCGAAACATTGACGTACAAAACTCGTCAAACCAGTTCCAAAAGGGTACCATTGGTTACTGAATTCCACCCTGGTCTCCCACCATTGGCTTATATCATTCAGAAGAATTTTCACCTACTTCAAGGCACCGAACGCCTGAAATCAGTTTTCCCAGAATTACCTGTCATCGCTTTTAAAAGACCCAGCAACCTACGGGATATCTTAGTTCGGGCATCCTCCTTTCGGGATGACACCCCATTAGGGGAAAGCAAAACAGAAACTACAGGATCATCGCCCTGTACACAAAATTGCAAAACGTGTTTACTTGTCGATTCGACCGGGGCCTTTCAGAGCAACCAAACCAAACGCACATTCCAAATTCGGCACAAAATTAACTGCCTATCCAAAAATGTCATTTACCTCATCTACTGCAATATTTGTAACTTACAATACATTGGAGAGTCAAAAAACACTCTTAGAATGAGAATGACACAACATAGATCGGCGATCAAAACAAAAAAGATCTACCAACCTGTTGCAAATCACATCAATCTCCACAATCATTCAATTGAGAATTTTCGTTTTATTGCCATTGACCAGAACGATTCTTGGTGATGAGATAAATGAGGAAAGCGAAAGAAAATTTCTGGGAACTAAACCTAAAAGACCACGGCACCATTCGGTTTAAACATCAGAAACGATTTGCCGTCCCAGATAAACTCAAACAATTCCTTTACAATTACAACGGAATCGGATTAAAATAATCCGACGCGGATTAAAATAATCCGAATTTCTAAAACTTCTGCTCAATTCAGCAGAAATCAGTAAGTCGCTTTGCCTTCACAACCATGCCGACATCTTCTCTATAAAAAAGTTTCAATTCCTGCTACTCCTTGTCACTTTCGGTGATCATGCACTGAAGAAGAGCTAGTTCTACTCGAAAGCTCTGCAAAACCAAACATTGGCTGTTTTACTTCCAATCACTTACCTAATTCAATTATTGTATATCACTCGAGATCCAGCCTTTCTCTAAATGCAGCATAGTTGTTTAACAGTTTTTCCGTTATTCCTATATATATGTATATATATATATAAATAAATATATATATATATATATATATATATATATATATATATATATATATATGCCTAACTTATACCATGTTCCTAGAACTTCCCACTAGATTTATCTGAATAAAACTGATCCAATGGTCCATATTCTTCCCACATGATTTACTCAATGTTCCGTTCGGATAGAAAGTAAGACAAATGCATCTCTCTCATGCATGCAATTGCAAGCTGAAATAAGCCTATACCTTGAGGAATATATTTAATGATTTCCATCCCGATTCATTCATTTAAGTTGGACCCAAGCCTAAAGGCGCAAGGCCTGCTATGAAAGTATTACAATTTTACATTTCTGTTTTAATAGGACTCACTGTTAGTATATTTATGACCTGGTCTGAGAGCAATAAAGTGAAAGGATAGCACATGATCTGATTGGAAGAGATATGTAGTAGCTGCATGAATGAACTATTAAATAACCAGGATTTACATAATAAGAGTTTCACTAACATGAGCTTAACATTATTACCTTCAAATTAATTAAATATTTAAATCGACATGGAAATATGATCATACAGACATGGATAATAATTCTTATAAATTGAAATGACCTTGAAGACGCCATGTTTATATAGTAATATGTTGTCATACATTTCACATAGCCTGTGTTATGTATGACTTGTTTAGTAAATCAGTATATAGTCTGTGTTATTAAGGACGTGTTTAGTATTGCCTGTGTTATTAATGACGTGTTTAGTATATCAGTACACAACATGTGGATTAATTACGTGTTTAGTATATCAGTACATATATCCTGTGTTGTTAATGACGTTTTTAGTATATCAGTACATATATAGCTTCACACCATTACTGTTACTTTCCAGTACGACCATCGATTTCTGGGGATATCATCCAGAGTAGAATTTAAGTCTAGAACCCTTTAACTCCATGTTAATATAGTAATCTGTTGTCATAAATTTAACATATATCCTGTGTTCTTAATGACGTGTTAAGTATATCCGTACATAGCCTGTGTTATTAATGACGTGTTTAGTATATCAGTACATAGCCTGTGTTATTAATGACGTGTTTAGTATATCAGTACATATATAGCTTTACACCATTACTGTCTCCTGTACGTAACTTACCAGCACGATCATCGCTTTGTGGGTTAATCATCCACAGTAGAATGTAAGTCCAGAACCCTTCAATCCTTAAATGCCAGATGAAAACCAGGAAAAAAAGAACATACGGAAACAGGAATGAAGAACATCCAATTGACAAGATGGCGTCGTGTAGGTCAGGTGAAGTGCTAACATACGGCCATGAACGCTAACTAGATATCGGTGGGAATCAGTGTATAGATTTAACTGTTCATGTTTTATAGTTTACACAATCAAAGACTTTATTTGATATCTGATATTTATGCCTTGCTGTGTTTATTCTGTCATGTCAGCCTTTCTAAAGTACCTGCTGTACGTATATGCATTGCTCTCATTGACGTCTTTTAATACAAACCATTGTAAGTTTCCGATGTATTTTGTCCTATGTGCGTAATATGCCTATAAATTACGAAAACTGTTTAGATGAAACTACAAGCGGTGATGGCCAACTCTGTATAGGCTATGTCTTGACAAGAAATCTACATTTGGTTTACGAAAATTAAAACAACGTAAAACCACCGTTTATTACACAAATATAAAAAAAAAATATACATAATTTGACAAAAGAAAGTATAGATAAAATGAGCTAGAGCGGGATTCTAACAAGTAAGATTAAGATTGCAAGGGTCCGTGATTAGAGTCCCGTTGTAGAAACAAATAATATTTTGTCCTGTTCATATTGATCGTCCTGGTCATTTCTCCTTTGTTGATTAACTTCGTTAAGGCAGGATTTCAATGAACGGAAGAACTCAGTTATAGTTTAAGTCATTAACACTGCCTCTTTTGTATGAACGGTTAGATGTTTAGAAAACTGAGAAGACAATTCCTTTTTTTCATTTAAAGAACTTTATATGCTTCAGTTAGGCGACATTATGGTCCAGTAGCGCAATGGCGTTCACATGATATCAAAGGTCTGGGAGGAGAGGTGGAGAAGGGGGCGCTGGGTATCAATTACTCCCTACTGTTTAATGTATTGAAGCCTGAACTTTTGTGCTAGCTCCAGAGGCGGATGAAGGACCTCATAGAGTAGGAGGACTGAGCTGGATTATTGAAACAGGCTGCTATATGAGATGTGAGTCTGGAGATCTTGCCCCGGAAAGATAAATATAACTTTAGACATAATATTATGCACTGTGCATATTTAGACTGTAAAGCAGGTCCATATAAGTAATTCTCAACGCAATGTTTACTTATAAATGATAACATAATAGTAAGGGCAATGATACAACCGTATCAAGGGTCCAATTCTCACCAGGATGATTACAACAATCCACAGATTGAACCATTTCCCAATGACTGACGATCTAAGATGTTACCACGACCCACATGCACTACCCTACACACTTGCGCCCCGATTGACGATCCGAGGTGGGGCCACGGCCCACATCCCCTGACTGACGATCCAAGATAGGGCCATGGCCCATGTGCCCTCCTCCACCCTTGCGCACTGTACAGTAGGAGCGTGTTTGCTAGGCCCGGTCCCGAGGACAATGCCGGGCCTCTTCTTTTCACTGACACATTTCACATATTTTTTGTTATAGCCCCTCCATACTTCTCCCGGGCGCGCAATATGATTGCGAGGCCCCAGACTGCAAAATGATGCTATCATTACATCACGTCAACTCCAATTTATACGACTATGTTTGCGTGTGTTATAAAACTCATCAACTTTCCACATCATTTAGGGGAGGGGAAGAGAGAAGAGGGGAAGGAGAAGAGGGGGAGTGGAAGAGGAGGTAGAAGCAAGGGGTAGGGAAAGGGCGGGGGCACGTGTTCCCATTTTCCCAGTGGCTACGGTACTTTATATATATATATATATATATACTGTAGTACAATAGTACGTATACAGGCAGGCATACGCAGGTATCCATATATCAGTGAATCAAATGAGATGTTGTTTATAATAGAGACGACAAGCCGGTACCACAAGACGCAGCGAACTTTGTTCTAGAAGAGTCCATTACTGAATCAAAGTTAACTGTTCAGAGAAATTTCGTGCTATGCTAAGCATGGCTAATGATGGAAAACTTGACCAAAGGCAGATCACGCCGTACTCTAAACACAAGAAGCCTATCTAGTAACAATATAACTATAATTCTGGTTTTGATACCCACCCAGATCACCGGAAATGGCACTTCTCGGGCTTGAAAATAACCAACCAGATGTAAAACTTTGCCTGAGAACCATTTTATTCCCTCCATCCATAACATGAATGGGGTCGGATATGATGAGGGGAAGTGGTAAAGAGGGCAAGGATAGCCGGCTGTTGAAAGGGGTGGTATATTGGTCTTATTCATTTTTAAAAAGAACGCCCAAAATTTGATGCAATGTACAACATAGACAGGGATTTTGCATGGGTTATGGGCGGATATAAGTGTTTGGATGGTATCGGATAGATGGATGTTGAGGTAGGGAGGGCAAGGAGAGCCGGCTGCTGAAAGGGTGGCATAATGGTCCTATTTATTTTAAAAGGACCTCCACCATTTTCTAAAATGTATAACATAGACAAGGGATATGATGAAATGTTTACACATGCATTTGCAACAATAATAGTTCCAGTGGCGTAATCTGTTAAGTCGGAACTATTTTGAAGCACACAGACTACGGAAAAGTGTGTGCAATTCTTCATTTTTCAAGTTAGTGTATTACGTGAATTGTCTCTGACAGTAGTTTCTTAGTATCCTTCAAAAGTTTGGGAAGCTTTTTCACATACGGAATGTGAAATTTTTCATACGCTCCAAGGCATGTTCATAATATCCAACCCAACCTCGTGTGAATCCTCAGATTTAAAGAAGGAAACAAATGTGCCATTGTTCAAGTGTTTTCAAGTTGTACTATAGTATGTTGTTCCTTCTTTATTTTCCTTCCAGTATACATATAAAAAACTTCTTACGCTCACAGGCACATTCATAATATCCAACCCAACCTCGTGTGAATCCTCATATTTAAAGAAGGAAATAACTGTGCCATTGTTCAAGTTTTTTTCAAGTTGTACTGTAGTATGCTGTTCCTTCTTTTTATTTCCTTCCAGTATGCATATAAAATTTATAGAGAGGAGTCATATAATACCTCAACAAGAAGAATAACTAATATAATTTTGTTTTTTTAAGATGATAGGATACCGAACAGTCCAAGAATAACTAATATAAAAGGGGAGAAAAAGTCAAGATGATAGGATACCATATAAAATACATCTACACATACAAAAGTAAATACATAAAACGATATAACAAACAGACTACAACAAACATTTCAAGTGCTTGAATGGAATGTATAAAGCAGCACGGTAAATAAATGAGCTTCTGTAAACTTACGTTCGGTATTTTGTGGGGATTCCTTATATTTCTGCTCGATTTGTGCAGGAGACTTTTTAGTACAGTATACAAAGGGTGCTTCTGATCACTGTAAATCCTATTAGCAATTCTTGTAAACTCAGGTCTTGCAGCAGCATTTACTTTTTCTAAAAGTATATGGCAATCTAAATTAAATATAGCCGATATGTATTTAAGAAACTTCATTCTTCTTTCTTTGCTTTTTTGCAATATAAATGGTACCAAACAGGCACTGTATAGATCACATGTGCCAGGTTGAATAACAGTATTGAAAACATTTTCCTTAGCATTTTCGTTAAAGAAAGACACAACGTAAGCCACACTAGATACTTTGTAATATACTTTTTTTAATACCTTGATGCTTTGCAAGAAAAGGTCAAACTGTCGTCGATGTATATTCCCAGTACTCAGTTTTGGAGGTTCTAGCCACCTCAGCTCCCTCAATAATAATACGTTGCGATCTTGATAGAATGAGACTTTCATTTTTTATGGGTTTTTTTTCGAAAACAAATTTCCTTTATTTTGGGGGTTACACAATAAAGTCTTGCGGTCACATATTGGAACTATGTCATTTACAGAACACTGAAAATTTCATTGGTCAGTTTCAACAGCGCTCTTAGGACTTGTGCATGATATAGCAGTATCATCGGCATATTTTGTAACAGAAATGTGTGAGTTTAACCTAATTTCATAAGTATATATAGTAAATAGAATTGCATATAATGGACCCCTACCCCCAAGGCACACCAACCTTTATTTCCGATATTTCCGATAACCCTTTATCCAGCTTTACTTGTCTGGACCATCCTTGAAAAAAATGTGTCAGCCAATAAAAAGACATGTTACTTTTGATACTTTGATACTTTGATTACTTTGAAGATCCTTCATTAATTGATTTGGCAAGACAGTATTAAACGCACTTGAAAAGACCCCGCCCTTGTTATAATTCTTTCCTTACAAACTTAATGAGACACATTATCATGGATTAATCAAACGTTTGATATGGATATGGATGCTTTGAGTGGCTTGCAACTTCCGTTTTGGAACAGCAAGTGACTTCTCCTTTCTTATGTCAAGCAACCTTATGGGTTAACAATCCCAATGTATGGAAACCAGGGCTGAGGGTGTATCAGTTTGGTGATGTTCATTTGGTTTGTATGTCCATATTCTGACTTGGTTTATTTTTCCAAAAGGTCTGGTATAACTTCCCCATGATCCCGAACTTCTTAGCCTGTGGAAGAAAACATCCAAGGTTCTGTCAAATCTGAAGGTTGCTATACACATTGTCTAGTAACTTGGTCTAAAAGCCCCACCTCCTTCCCCTCGTCCTTTTAGCAAAGTAACTACTTATTGTATAAACTATGCTAGTACCTTCCAAAGTTTCATGTAAAAGTATGTGACCTTCAAATATGTCACTAGGTATTACTCAGCCAGATAAAAGTAGTTTTAAGTTAGGCTAGAGTAATGCTCGTCAGGAGCAAAGCCGCCAACAGCTAAGAGAAATAAAGGGTAATTGCTATTGTAAGAGTAATAGCAACTTCTTTTTCTTTTCTTTTTTCCTTTTTCTTTCTTTTTACCTTTTGGTATCGGATTTTGAGAATCGGAGACAACTGAAACGATTTATTTTATATTTTCGTACCATTTACACTGCAATATAAAATAATATTGTTTCAATCAACTAGGGTTTTAACGCAAAAATACATACGGAGGCAATATATATCTTAATACCGTACAAACCATGATTTAAATCCGTTTGAGGAAACGACTGAAATCCCTAACCTATGCTTACCTATTATCGAATGGTACAGTCCAAAATAATGTACACTTGTGCGACGAATATAATATATTCCATTTTGGTCGAAACATATTTCCGTGGTGACGATACATAGCCATTGTTATCTCAACGATGAATACAGTATATTTGACATTGGTGCAACGTTCATAACCCAAGCAAAATTAAACATAAAATAAGGAATACCACAGATCGTGCACGCCAGACAAATTGCTTCCGAGCGATTATAAATGATTCTCGATTTTCGTACAGTTGGACGAGTGAAAGTTGAGTCAGTGATATGATTGTGAGGATCGTATAGTAATATATATATATATATATATATATATATATATATATATATATATATATATATATATATATATATATATATATATATATATATATATATATATATATATATATATATATATATATATATATATATATATGCGGGCGTTGTGCGGGCGTTTTGTTCAAGTGGTTAAGGCAGTGGACTTGCGATCTAAGGATTACAGGTCCTAGCCCTGGCCAGATCATTGCGTTGTGTCCTTGGACAATGCACTTTATCTCCGTTGCCTCTCTTCACGCAGGTGTATAAAATCAGACTTGCGAGTTAACTTGTGGATATAGTTGCGTGCACTGGTTTGTGGCTGCACCCTATGGAAAGTCGCCCGGGGGAACCCATGCTTGTGGTGCACTGTGGTGCCCCAGGAGAAATTGATCGAATCGTGCAAACTTTGGTGTGTAGGTGTGACAAGTTACCAATGACCAGGGATAGGTTGTACGCTGTGGTAAACCCTTTTTGTGTGAATAGCGTTCTAAATGTTGGTTAATAATAATAATAATAATAATAATAATAAAAATAACCAGTCCTTGGATATTGTTTGGACGCTTCGATGTTTTGGTCGGTATCCGACAGCCCCTTTCCCCTCCATCCGTCGTCCCGATCCTCCGTCTACCACATAAACACCTATTATAGAAGCGCTGTAAGGCACTATCTCTAGCAAGCAAACATATTAATGTGCTAAAGTTGCTGAAATCTGCTATTTTATTTTTGTTTCAATATTTACTATGAAGCCTCACCTATTTAGTAGGACATGATTGTTGGCATTCTACGTGGTCGGATATGTACGGTAATCAAAAATGTTGATAAACATAGTCATATATATCCTAATTATTGTAAACAATTTAGCTAGAGGAGGTGATCATTTTCGAATAACTGGCACATGTATTTTGTAACACCAAACAGCTTGTGTTACTAGTAATGGCTATGACAATCAGTTTTATTATCATACTGCTGGAATGGAATGGCCTTTTCGAAACTGACCATTTAATGTTGCCTGCTATTAGACCAGCGACAGTGTCGTTTGATTATACAATACAACGGAGAACGCACAAAGTGGCTACAGAAAGGTGAGCCATTTTCATGAAATTAATATGAAAACGTCAGTCAGAGTAAAACTCTTGTTAGCACAATTCAGAGCTCACCTCACTGTGATACCAAAAGGTGGCATTATTAATCGAGCATGAGAATACAATAACGTGACTGTTTAACTTTGCGCCTATTCAACAGATCGAGGTGTAACTGAGGCGTGATTTCTATTCTGTTCAAGAACAAAAAACCTCATTGCCATTTAGCACGTAATATGTGGGTCGATGGTAGTTACATTCTGCATGTCAATGAATTGCTGTTATCATTGAGTGCCTAAACAGTCCTAACTCGGTCAAAAAGCTCCATTCCATTGATTTATGAGGACAACAGGGCAAATCTCAAAATTTGGTTATATGAATACTATGATGCGTGTCGTCACTGTCGATGGAAGTCGTCACACACACACTAACTTAGAATAGTTATTTTGCTTTTAGCTTTTTATCTTTATTAATCTTATTACGTCGCATATGTTATATGTTGTGTTCTGATCCTAATAGTTTCAATGAAGCCATAATTTTGACTAGAAGTTTAATGTTGAAAGTCCCATTCCTCAGTGAACTTCTCAAATACCTTTCGTTTCAACTGGCGAGTATTATCACTAAATAGAATCTCTGTGATACCATGTCGACCAAAAATGCTCTTGAGTTTGGCTACAACCGCACTTCTAGAGGTTGCTGTCAGACTGATAACCTCTGGGTAGTATGAATGATATTCAGACACTAGTATAGATACTCTTTGCTTTCCCAAGTAAACTAACTTGCACCAACGTTTTGCCACGGTCTCTCTGTGACTTCATGTGGCAAAAGTGGTTCTACTTTTTGTTTGTTTCTGAATCACTGGCGTGTATCACATTTCCTTTCCATTGAAGCTATTTGTCTTGGCCCATGCCAGGCCAATACAGGGCTTCACGTGCTCGAGACCTGCATTTCTCAATGTCCTGGCTTGCAAAATATTAATTTACGGAGTGATTTAGGAACAACGATTCTTTTGCCATTGAATAATACCCCGCTTACAACACTACGTTCATCTCTTACATTCCAAAATGGCTCTATTGAAAAGATCGGAATCAATGCTTTATGATCCGTCTCAACACTGACCTTTGGACCACATACACATTAGTGAAAACGTTCACAAGCATACGTCATAGCCAGGAACCCTTTTTATTTACTTTATTTGAGCGTATATTTCGTTTCAGCTACTGTCATTGCTCTAAATGCATATTTATGCAGTAACACTGCCCTTAACCCTGAAATGATGCATCAGCAGAGATTGTTACTTATTTGTAAGGGTCATTTAACTTTTGTACAGGATCTGTTGAAAGAAGCCCGTTGACCCTTGTTCTTGAATAGTTGTCCAGTTCTACTCAATTTGCTTTTTTTAGTATGCTTCTTATAAAGGCTCAGTCAGATATAAATTTGTCTCAATATTTCACCAGTCCAAGTAGCCTTTGGAGGTCTTTGGGATACTAGAGAGCTGCGTATTGAGAAAGGCAGCAACTTTGTCTGGGTCTGGCCTATTCCTTTACTCGAGTAGATGTCTCCAATTAGTTTTAACTGAGTTTGGTTTAACTGACTTTTTGTCCTATTCAGTTTAAAGTTTGCATTCCTCGTCGTTTATTTTGTGTACACTTGACTTGTACTTGGTCAAGTCTATAGCACTCTCAATCATAACAGGATAGAATCACACAAATAATGGCTAATTTTACCATTCATGGGGTTGGTTTTGGACTTCACTTATAATTAGTTTAAAATTCCTACCTGGGGTTATAATCACCCAGTCTTGCTGTAACTGAAGTATAAATTTACTCGTTAATGGGTTAATATATAGCTCTACCAGTTCTGTATTTTCGGGGGTAAACGCGACCTTATTGTCATATATACGGGGTACACCCCTCAGTCCGACAAGTTTTCAGTCCGACAAGTTTTCAGTCCGAAAATAAAATACACGTTTTCAGTCCGAAAATGAAATACACGTTTTCAGTCCGAAATGAGATACAAGTTTTCAGTTGGAGAATGAAAGCATGCAGTTTTAATGCCATAATACCACCAATAAACGGTGACAGCCCGAACTGATAGTAAAGAAATCGATTGAATCTTTCGTATTATGTCTCACATCACCGGCCTCAACCCAACTATCAGTTACAAACATATGTAATCCGTTCTTTGCTCCTTAATCCGCTTCCTGTATAGTCATGGTTTATTTGGTTCTAATTCCATCAATGCAATTTACACTTACCTAGCGTCATACTTTCATTGTGTTACATTTTGTACTTTTCATTCGACTGCCAAGTATTGCTGACGAAGGTCTCAATATATTTTCTAAAACTTTACTCCTTATTTGTCAATTATGAGTCATATATATATATATATATATGTGTGTGTGTATATATATATATATATATATATATATGTGTGTGTATATATATATATATGTGTATATATATATATATATATAAATATATATGTGTGTGTGTGTATATATATATATATATATATGTGTGTGTTTATATATATATGTATACATATATATATATATATGTGTGTATATATATAAATATATATATATATATATATATATATATATATTTGTGTGCAATTTTTGCAATTTAATAAAACAACATTCAAATACTTGAATATGTAGTACAAAATGCACAGAAGGTCCACTTTGTTGGGGCAGTTTTAGGTGATTTTGTGTTTTTCCCCTTCATACCAAAGTTAAGTGTACCACTGCCCTTGGAAGTCCCCCCCCCCCCATCCATACACTGAACCTTCAGACTCACACATAGACTCGTAGACCTGACGTCAAACTTGGTAAATTGTTATTTTTACAATTGGACACATTCTACTAGGAGCAGGGATACTATGAGCAGGGATATTATTATTATTATTATTATTATACGGTGGAGGGTGGGGCGTGACCGTTTGAAAATGTGATCATAAAGACCTCTAAATGCAATGATTATAAAGCAAACATTTAACTGATGTAACTTTGGACACTCCCTCACCCCTTCTCGGCCTCGTGCACCCCCTCACCCCCTTCTCCCCTCTTACACCCCTCACCCTCTTCTCACCCTCTTATATCCCCCTCGCCCTCGAACTCGATAATCTTGTTCATATACGATACTTTTCTTTCTACATCTTCTACAATACGTATAAGCAATAATACAACCGTCATCTTGTATGCAATTCAGAAAAGGCTATAAGAAAGCCTTGTCGTTAAACACTGGCGAGCAATAATTGATTCATTTATTAACGTAACGTTAAGTTTGACTTGACAAGACTCTTCGACCGAGGAGCCGAGGATTATGGTTCATTTCGTCTTATATGTTTACAAGAGGAACAATTAAAAATCAGTAATCGCACAAAATGAATTAAACTCGGGCTATGATTTTTTTATGAGGTAGTAATAATCTTGAAGCGAGCGACTTTTTTTTTTTAATAATGTAGAATTTTGAAGCCGTGGTTGCTTCTATCAAGATTGATAATTTGTACACAATGATCAGTTTAAAGAAACACATGACGATAAGAAACCCTTTGTTGTTCATTTTAATTGTCTTTTATGGCGTTTAGAGATAACCAATTCCAACTCATGTGTGCGGCCTTTGTACTCTCAGTAAGATGTATCTATTGAGACAAAAATGTTCATATATATTGGCCATTCAAGTGATTCAACAGGCAATATATAAACTCAACATAATACGCGATATAAACGGGGAGGTTTTCTGCTGTCTCTTTAGATTGTTACAATTTTTTTATTATTATTATTATCACCACAAGCATTGTAAATATACTTTGATGTAAATATATCTATTCTTAGAATTTTTTTATAAAGTTTCCATATTGATATTTTTTATCGTCATATGGCTTTATCACTGCTTTGCATATATGCCTATTATTAATAAAAATGAGCAAGGTTCAGTATGGCCTATATACGGTATACAAAGCCAATTTTGAAGGAAAATGTAGAGAGATCTTTTAGAAACATATCATCTTTTTTGATGATTAATTTTGAAAGTGTCTAAATGGTTTGTATCATATGACTAATTATTTCAGTTTTTAATATAATATTTCCGCGTAGACGTGTGTATTCCAGAAAGAAAAAGAAAGAAGTAGATATTAAAATATTATTAAAAGTTATCGCGTCCTCATATACTTGTAACGAACATAATTTATTATGTGCAAATAAAGATTTATTTTCAATATTGTACCCCGTCACTGAACATTTATGTTAATTATATCGTTTTCAATGTTACCTACATATAAAGAACAGCGTATCAAATTTTATGAGATGCAGGTAAACATTTACAGATTTACAGATATAAATCGAACGTAACGTATACATGCGCATGTAGGGAATGGTTACCCCTCCCCCCCCCCTCCGTGCACGGACTCCCATGGGGTTTATGCGAGACCTGGATATGAGTATAAAAATTAATTAGCAAACAGCATACTGCCTTGAGGGAAAACACTTTCTTCACCTTTTCCTCAGCTTATTCTATCCGAAACAACATATATAAATATATATATATATATATATATAAATAAATATATATAAATATATATATATATATATATATATATATATATATATATATATATATATATATGATAATCTAATAATATATAGGCCTATATATATAATGAACAGAATATATTTAAGCTCCGACTGAGAACGTGGATTTTATGAGAACGTGGATTTTATTTTCGGACTGAGAACGTGTCGGACTGAAAACTCGTTTTTTTCGGACTGAAAACGTGTATTTTATTTTCGGACTGAAAACGTGTATTTTATTTTCGGACTGAAAACGTGTATTTTATTTTCGGACTGAAAACGTGTATTTTATTTTCGGACTGAAAACGTGTCGGACTGAAAACTCGTTTTTTCGGACTGAGAACGTGTATTTTATTTTCGGACTGAAAACGTGTCGGACTGAAAACTCGTTTTTTCGGACTGAGAACGTGTATTTTATTTTCGGACTAAAAACGTGTCGGACTGAAAACTCGTTTTTTCGGACTGAGAACGTGTATTTTATTTTCGGACTGAAAACGTGTCGGACTAACAACGTGTACCCATATATACCCTATAGCAAATACCAACAGTTTGGAACACAGAGCTGCCCAGGCGACTATAATCCCAACAAACGAAGCCGATGGCCGAAAAAAAGTTACACTAGGCTGTTCATACTAGGGATTTAACAAGACTTCTCTTTGTATTACGTATATACGCCCCATTCGATCAAACTCTTGTTTGACAGCACGTTGTGTGCTGATCCGTGAAAGTTAAGGACATGGCAGCTGTGATGGTGATGATAACTGTCGTTAATTAATAGCCATGATGTCGAGGGCGGTCTGCCTAATGGATATACCTCACATTTATATTAATGATTACATAACGTTAACATATGACGCTCGTGTGTGCTCTCTAGCCTGCTGATCTGTAGTGAGCGCAACAACAACAATACGGCAACCAACGAAGAAACATTATCAGTGGTATGTACAACGTGGAGGGGGGGGGGATTGGAATAGGGGGTACCCACCTTCATCGCTAGTTGGGTAAAATATTACAGTCAGGTTTTTTTTCTCCGAAGTTTGAAATACATCGGCCATACGATTAAGGAAGAGTTTACGACAAACGTTTTTTGCACAAATTTGGTCAAGTTTGACTATTGACCTTTCTTGATCACGAAATGTTTACGTTTTTACATTAATATAGTCGCTGTAAACTTGAAGTGTCGTATGTCCTACATGATTTTGAAGCTTTTGACCACCTTTAGTTTTGGGTTATTTGACCTGTGATCCTATTACGTCGTTAGTCACGGGGGTAATACATATCATGTCCTGGCATAGACCCACTATATTTGAAGTCCATTGCCTTACAGTTATGAGACTTTCCGAAACACATTTTTAAGCACTTCCGCACATACACACAGAGAAAAAAGAACGAAAACCTTTCCTCACATGACCCCTAAATGGAAGCCCCTACCGGCCCATTTCCTACATGGGAATGATGGACAACCTTGTAACATTACATTTTCCACGCCATGCATTTCCATGGCAACCATAAGAGCAATAATATGCAGTAACAGCCAACTGACTACAATAAATCATTCATATATAAATTACGTTGATAGGGATGCGATAAAACCGTCAGCACTCCGTGCGATTGCGCACTAAAGAAAACATGTAACTCTTTACAGATCCACCCATTTAATGCTTTATTTCCATGCTTTGCTTACATCCATCCATGCACATCCATACTGAACAAAATGCACCTATGGAGATCCAGCTTTTCTCTTATTGCAGTATTCCTCGGACTTATTTTATTGCTGTACACACACGGTATACTGAACCAGCAATTTAATCGTAGGACGAAAGCCGAAGTAGTGTCAGTTCACACCTGACGTCAAAATTGTCTATATCATCTTTACTGATTTCCGACAGTGTACATCCATGCACTCCGCCGTGGCGCTCCAGCGATAACTGTACCCATCAGCAAGTTCTTGGAGGAGATGTGGACAAGCAAGTTCTACCTAATGTCAAGTTTGATCAAACGACGAGCCCTTACTTTACCACTGTTAATGTTATGGAAAGGAAAACTGTTTATCACATAAACGACAAACTCGTGATCAAAATACAGGCAAGAGACTGGAGAAATGAACCAAAACTGTATGGCGGAGACTTTTTCAGGTTTAAGATATTCAGTATGAATCCTTACTCGGCTTCAAGAGAAGATGAAATGACCGATTTTCAGAATGGGACATACTTTGTATATTTCACTCTGCGGTGGAGTGGTAAGGTCAATATTTCTGTAACACTCATTCATCCTGTTGAACTACTTCCGCAGATGACTCTCACTTTGTCTGGGAAGGTCGGATTGAATGTTACCTTTGTAGGCCAGTTCGTAGCAGGAAATGTAACTGAGGATGTTATCTGTAGGTACGCAGAACTTGAGGTAAGTCGTCGTGGTTTTTCTTTTTGTTACTATCTACAGTAAGTGGCTTTCGCAAAGGGCTCCGGAGACACGACCCACTAGGAAAATTAGTCGGAGGAAAATGTTCAATTGTGTGGTTTTAAAGCTCCTAAGAAAATACGAACAAACGTTAAGATCAAATTATAGCCCTATTTCTAGTGTAAAAAATGGCTCTAAATGTTTTTTGTTTATCCCCTGAGGAGGATCAACCGGCGAATCCCTAAGTTTGTTGGCTTCAACGAATTTAGGACCACGTCTACTTTTTCATTAGCTCATGGAGCTGCCCCTGTCCCTTTGTTGCAGGTTTCTATTTTTATTTGAACCGGTCTCTCCCCCCCCCCCCCCTCACGCCCAACCTAGCTTTCTACCATCTTAGTAAATTTGTGCGCATGGCTTTTTGCAGTGATAATTATACAGTTGTAATTGAAGTAAAAAAAAACAAGCGGAATGTACATCTTCATCTAAAACAACATAAAGTCAACTTTGATTAGATGGTAGTTTGCAGACCATTGAAAATGTAGTCCATCTTATTCTGAAAGTTAGTCCTCCCTCACGTTTTGTACAACAAACGTACAGCGTCTAAAACTTGTAACTCTCTTAACATGTCCACTACCTGGAATAAGATTTCCATGGTTTCCATATAAATATTTTCCATGGGGTCATCATTTATTACCATCATCAACCCCCAGATATGTGACAAAGTATATGAAAACTAAATTATATCCAAACGTCAACACTTTCTGTAAATTGATTCGATTATATCTTCAACATATGATAGTAACTGCCTTACTTTGCACACACACTCTCACACACACACACAACATCCTTTCGACGGTCCTGAATAAGACCATGCAGCGATGGGCATCAAAATAAAAAGATCACGTGATTCCTATAAAAATATTTCATGAATCTTGATGTATATTGACTGCAGCTTTGTCTTGGGGTTTGAATTGAGCGTTGTTCTGGCGTTCAGTTTCCAAACTTGGTCATATGAAATCAAACCTGTAGGACTGTTTGGCTCCCCTCTGTACAATCACCACGTGTACAATAACCTAAGAGTACACAACACACGAGTATTGTGCCCCTTTAAGAATTCTTGGTTCCTACCTGTACATTCTTTGTGCGCTCTCCAACTCAGAATTGTTTGCGGCAGATCTGCATTGGTTTAGCATTTAGGAGTTATTTGGACATCAACATAGCTACTATATTCTTGGAAAAGCTTTATTAAATGAGTTTTCTTTTCAATAAGTTGACCTTGTGTAATATTTATCTTTTTCTTTCACAGTGGCCATTTTGCAACTTAAGTAACCCTCGAACCCATGGACCATGGTACTGTCAGAAACCTAAGGACCCTAGACTGAAATGCAAAGATTGGAAGTATCATAAAATGTACAAAGGTACTTTCTTAAAATTAGAGGAAAACTTATCACCGCTTTCTAAGTCGCTTTTAATGAAGTAAGTGCATTTTCATTCAGAACACTACCTCAAATAAGATTTTTAAAGGGAGGGGGTTTGGGGGACAAACCATTTATTTTATTTCAACGTTCAACTTCCACGGTTGTGTTCTTGTTCGATTGTTTTTTAATTCTTGTTCACGAGAAAGCATCACATGTAAAGAAATCCTCGGTGTCTATAGTTCATCTTAAATGAACTACACGATTCTTTTATTTTATCTGAATCTCTTTCCTTTTGATTTTACTTCAAATGGTCGCATTTTTTTTTAATGGTATTGTTTATATATTTTACAAATTATGTTAATCTTTTAACTTAACTTACTTGACATATCAATGGAAAGGTAATTACATTCGGCGAAGAAGATCTACGTGAAGTCGTTAACCGTATGATCGAAATAGACTGACAAGAAAACCCATAAAAGAAGACTTTACATAAAACTCATTTTAACGTTTATAATTACAATTTGATAACGGCTATTAAGTCCTTATATATCGTGTCTTTTTGGGAATTCTGATTAACTGCTACTAAAAACTCAAATAATCAAGAATATTGGAACCTGAAATATTTGATCACGTCGACAAATCCTAATCCAAAATGATGTTATAAACAAATATGAATTGGCAATTGCATCTAGGGTCGAATACAACTCAATCCAATATTTGTTTGGAAGGGTGTACCAGACTAACAAAGAAACGGTGGAAAAAATTAAAACTTGAGCTAAACTGTGGATAGATTACCATTTAAAAACAGTTATACTAGAAGAATAAGAAGAAATTCATCTCTTTTAGAGTGACTTAGTAATTTGTTTGATTCACCAGATCCCATATGGTTAAAATTCCCGCAAATCTGCCGGTGCTTGTTGAAGATGTCTTGAAGCTAAACCTACCAATAGAAGATAAACGCCGAATGGAGTTATCCTACTGTGCAATGAATGGTACACCTGCTGGAATGCACACGAGTGGCCATTTCTTTCAGAATAAATGGTATCCTAACGATTGTAGAGTGGTCGATTTTTCAGTCGATACAGGGATGAAATGTCTTTCACATAAAACTATAGTCTACCATTCTACCATTAGACAGGTCTTTGAGTATGTCAAAGACTATTACAAAAGATACTTGGTTCAACTTCCATTACCGGAAGGTGCCATTAAAGGACATGGACCTGTGGAATTGAAGAGTGTTAAAGATAAGATTTTAATTAAATATCACTTCCATGGCCTACCTAGCTCCGGGACCGGTCTAGTTTTAAGAACAGATTACATAGAATACATAGTAGATCGAATCAATTCTAGGAAGGATGGCTGTGAGGTCGTCTACGTGTTGTCACTGTGGGCTCATTTTATAGCCACTGGTAAGATATTCTACGTTCGAAGATTATTAGCGATAAAGCAAGCAGTGACTGCGTTTCTTGATCGTTGTCCTAGGTCAAAGGTCATCATTAAAGGCGCTAACACGAAAGACCATCCCACCATATGGATTGCTATTGTTTCTAGCGAATGGAATATAGTTCAACATGAGCTAGAATTGAGGAAGATATTTCGAGACGAGAAGAGAGTTGGTTTTATCGATGCTTTCGACATAACTAGAGTACAGCCTTTCAAGGATCAAGTTCATCCAGACAGAAAGAGATTTTAAACAGAATTTTAACTTATATATGCAAAACAAATCAATGAAACAGCCCAACTCTTTGACGTGTATAGACGAAACGTAGCTACGTTTATCTAGATTTTGTTAAAGCTGCATGTGGCGTGAACAGGGGATGGGGTGGAAGCCATGGGGAAAGACTCCCACCGCCATTTTTTTCCAAAAGCACTGTCGGGGAAGTATTAGACAACTCCTCGAGCCCAAAGACGTCATACGGTGGCAACCCAGGGGGTGAACGGGTGTACAACTCAACTTGACAAAAAACTTCAGCGCAACTCTGCTTTTTTACCTATAATTATATACCTAGTTCAATCGTAATAAGGGTCATGATTTTAAAAGTTCAATACATTCTGAGGGAGGATCCTAGACCCCTCACCCCCCCCTACCCACTATCCCCTCAAACCCCTCCCCATATATCATATCCGTCTTCAAACCCCCTAGGACCACACAAGCACATTTAAAAATCCTAGATTCACCTCTGGTTCCTCCATAAAGGTCCATGCTCTTACTTAGTCAGTGAGTGTATAAAGGTCCATGCTCTTACTTAGTCAGTGGGTGGATAAAGGTCCATGCTCTTGTTTAATCAGTGGGTGGATAAAGGTCCATGCCCTTACTTAATCAGTGAGTGGATAAAGGTCCATGCCCTTACTTAATCAGTGAGTGGATAAAGGTCCATGCTCTTACTTAGTCAGTTGGTGGAAAAAGGTCCATGTTCTTGTTTATTCAGTGGGTGGATAAAGGAAGGTCCATGCTCTTACTTAGTCAGTGAGTGGATAAAGGTCCATGCTCTTACTTAGTCAGTTGGTGGATAAAGGTCCATGCCCTTACTTAATCAGTGAGTGGATAAAGGTCCATGCTCTTACTTAGTCAGTTGGTGGATAAAGGTCCATGCTCCTACTTAATCAGTGAGTGGATAAAGGTCCATGCTCTTGTTTAATCAGAGAGTGGATGAAGGTCCATGCTCTTACTTAGTCAGTGAGTGGATAAAGGTCCATGATCTTACTTAGTCAGTGAGTGGATAAAGGTCCATGCTCTTGTTTAATCAGTGAGTGGATAAAGGTCCATGCTCTTGTTTAATCAGTGAGTGGATAAAGGTTCATGCTCTTACTTAGTCAGTGAGTGGATAAAGGTCCATGCTCTTACTTAGTCAGTGAGTGGATAAAGGTCCATGCTCTTGTTTAATCAGTGGGTGGATAAAGGTCCATGCTCTTACTTAGTCAGTTGGTGGATAAAGGTCCATGCCCTTGTTAAATCAGTGGGTGGATAAAGGTCCATGCTCTTACTTAGTCAGTTGGTGGATAAAGGTCCATGCCCTTACTTAATCAGTGAGTGGATAAAGGTCCATGCTCTTACTTAGTCAGTTGATGGATAAAGGTCCAGGCTCTTACTTAATCAGTGGGTGGGTAAATTTACATGGTCTTACTTAATCAGTGGGTGGAAATCCTGTGCACGTCACTGAAGTTATCTTTCCAGCATAATTATGTATTGTAGGGAATAAAGAGCTGATACGGGAATTTATAAATAAGAATGTGTGGCCCTCGGGATCTATGAAGCCTGCTAACATGTCGGGGAGTGCATGTGGAGAACCTGCAACTAGAAAAAGTGGGTGGGTAAAACTTGTCAAAAGGGACTATCTGGGGCTTTTAGACTAGAAATAGGTTCTAAACGCAAATGATATGCTAATAAATACTTGTTTTTCGATCTGTCTTCTTTTATTGCAGTGAGGTTGGAAAGTAATGAAATAGGGGAGAGTATGTGGTGTAATAGACACCGTCACACGCGTTCGATCCACATCTTCATTGTTTGTTATTGTCAGATTCACTTACTGAATTACGAGAGCGTTGTGGTCAAGTGGTTAAGGCAGTGGACTTGTAATCTAAGAATTGCAGGTTCGTGTCCTGGCCAAGATCATTGCGTTGTGTCCTTGGGTAAGGCACTTAATCTCCTTTGCCTTTCCTTACCCAGGTGTATATAAATGGGGAATTGCTAGATAACATGCCCTTCTCCAGGGCACACCTAGATGTGGTGCACTGTTTTGTCCCAATAGGGATTCTTTGATTTGTGCACACTTTTGGTGTGTAGTTGTGACAAGTTACCAATGACCAGGGGTTAACTTGTGAAGTCGTGTGAGGGAGTCTTCGCCTAAAACAAAACTGTAAACCTTCGACTTTCAACTTGCTTTACATACGCGTATAGTTATAGGATGTCTACAATGTCTTACAATGAATATTACATAATTATGCAACGATTGATGAGAGAAACTCTCTATAACTTGAAATAGGCCTATCATTCATTTTATTACCGTAAACCCCTGGTGTAGATAGATCGATCTGTCCTAGTGTATTATGTGTGAACGCAACATGTCTTTATCTAACATGATGAAATGTAAAAACCATTAAAACATTTTATAACCGATCCCGTCATTTCATCATTATCGCATATTACTCTTTGTATATGCCATCATTCCCTTTCTAAAGCTCTTCTGAAATATATGTACTTTTCATATTGTTTGGCTTTTCTTTGTTCCAATGATGTTTAACAAAGGTTATGCTTCAACACAAAAGCGAAACTAATTGTTTGTCCGATTCAGCATATGATCAGATTCTATATCAGAGCCTTCATAACTGAATCTGTATGATGTATGACTGTGGTGCAATAATACACAGTACTGCAGTTTAGTCGTGTATATTAAATAGTCATTATCTGACTGATAATATCAGATATTAACATACGCGCCAGGTGTTTACAGACACTCCTTAGTCAGTGGAACATTTTAAATAGTGATGTGTGGGCGCGTGTGTATAGAAGCTGGAAAGATTCCGTCAGTTTAGAAAACGGTGTCGAGGAACAGCAAAATCACCTTGTCTATCTTATGTCTAGCATTTCTAAATTGTCACAAGTAGTCTTTCCTCGCCCTATAGACTGTATTTCACTCCCGCCAAAAGCCTGCTATAATTAGAGCGATACTTTTGACTTCCCTCAGAACGATTGTTTAGTTATATTTAAGGTGCCTTGCCGTACGCTTTCTGAAGCTAAACTACAATATTTCCAATTCAGGTTCATACGCCTCATCTTAGGAACCAATCGGCTTTTACATTTCATGCAAAAAGTTGCTTCCCGCTCTGTACATTTTGCAAAATTGAAGAGGACACTATTGAACATTTATTCTGGTCCTGTCATGTGACGTCTAATTTCCTTTGGATTGCCAGCAGAACATTGTTGGTAGACAGTTTATTTGCTCAAAAGAGATTTTTTCTTCTGCTCGTAGAAAAAACATGGCATTAAGGACTTGTTTTTCTCATTCAATAAATGAACTTTGAGACTCTTCTTACTGTTATATTTATGTAGAAGCATGGACAATCTCTGATTTTTTGGTTGTTTTATTATTCACTGTGCATTGCTATACATGTGTGTGTGTGTGTTTATGTACGTACGTTCGTGTTTGTAGGCATATGTGTCTATGTATTTGTATGTGTATGTACATTTTTGGGTGTGTGTACGCCTGAGTTTTGTATTCACTGTGTTACGAGGGCCCATTGTAGCGTAACGCTAGTCACTGTTAGTGAGAAACCTAATGTTATAATATAGGAAGTATTTGAAATGGCGTTCGGGACGAATCAATATTTGAAAAAATTAGGTCGGGTTACCGTGACAGAATGTTATTTATGTAATGAGCAATACACGATTGTTCTGGTATATTCCTTATGATGACACGCTGGTCTTGGTATCCCGTCGGCTTACGTGAAATCCCGTTTTACGCTGTGCTCGCATCTTTGTGGTTTCTCTGGAATGTTCGCGAGATATGCAAAGGACTTCCGGGAACGGAGAAACTGGGTCGAGTTGTTACTCAGGTGTATCGAGAAAGATCCAGATGATTCTTGACATGGCGAATCGTATAAAAACCGGCCCCAGATCGAAAAGTCTCTCAGTTTCTGAACGATTACAAGCGACGACACATATTATACCATTCTACTATATATCGTCAGTGCTCAACTGCCAGTAGTTTCTGAGGGATTCAGATATCGATACCAAGATTGATTCTACACTTCCATTCAGAAGTTTGAAGAGGACTTTGCTGTGAAACTACAGTTTTCCAGTCTTTATTTCGGAGAAGGTGAAGAATTTCTGTCTCCGTTGAGGAAGTTCTTTACGCCAGGAGTTGGTGGCTATAAAGCTGATTTTGGACTGACTCAGGTAAAATGTAGTCGGCGAAAAGTTCGACTTGTGCTTCACTCGATTGTGGCTGGAAGTCCGTCTTCTATTTTGGAGCATCGCCGGAAAGAAGGTGACTGCTGTTTCTGGGATCGCGAGAAACTTCGTCGAGGACCAGTGAATTTCGCGGTACAACGGACCGAGAATCGTCGTCATCAAGGTCTTGACCGCTGAGGGATATCGCCGTTGGAAGAGACCAGCGTGTTTTAAAGTGTATCCTATCTTGTTAAGTTTGTGAGTAATTTTCTATATATTTGTAATTACCACTTGTTGTTGTTGGTTCAAACTCCATTGTTCAATATAGTTTACGTTCTCATTCAAATTCTCTAGACTCGTCAATTTGTCTGTGTTCCTTCCAGAAACGAACCCAGGCTTGTGTCACGTTAAAAATTAATTATCAAGAACTCTCGCATTCCAACGTAACAACTGAAGGTATGATTTTATGGATATGTATATTTATGTATCGGTATCAGAAGAGAATAAGAAATACTCATTTCAGATTCAATTTTCCGCATTGTGTAAAAATATTCCTTTGTATCATTCAGATGACATACCTATGTTGTTATCGGAACTCTAAATATAATCGATGTACCGTATACATGTATAATAATCGTGAATAAATGACATGAAAAAAAAATGAAAAAAAGGACCCAATGACCGATATTTCAAAGGTGAATTGGTGAAATTCACTCTGTTATCAAGACCTTCAATGCGCACGTGTTACTGCTGTGGTCACATGAGCGTATGTACGATGTTAATCTAACAGCAACATATATGTAATTAAATGTAAGGTGAACCAGTTAAATGGGTACGTGTACATATAGTTTCACTATACCTAACTGAAGTATTTATATGAATACCAATGTAAGATAGCATACATAACTGAAGTATATATATAAATACCAATGTAAGATAGCATACATTATACTAAATTGCATCTAAGCAAGAGAAGGATTGCCAGCGTGCTATACTCAGGGTATCTAAGACGGATATAAAACCTGGTCCGACTCGGAGTGCTTTTGACAGCCATGTCCCTGGCAGGATCTGGAATTACACCCTTAAGTTTTCCTCAAGTGTGTTATGAATAAAAAACGCACTATTCTCAATCCATCTTTGATTTCGGTCCCTTTCATTATATTTCGTGTACCTTCATATTTTCCAAAGCACACCAGGGACCTTGAGATGCATGACTTCATCCCCTCCTTGTCCACCTTACCCTCATCGTGAGGCCTGTCCGATCTGGGGCTATCTATATACATGGGCAACAACATATATACGAAGTCACAATTTCGTTCCTAAACGTGGCTTTTCTCTCTAATGCCATAGCTACATAGTGCATGATATTCATGCGAGAACAAATATACACAGGCCTTTTGGAAGCCATATATTTACTATTATTTATAAGATCACTAATCGATATGGCCTGCCGTATATGATGATAACCTACTTTCATTCTGGATGAATATGTATATATGTCGATACGTGAGATGTTATTTATCATCTCTTAGCGTCTTGACGAATACGGCTAACTTTCTATTAACAGCTCAATTCTGTTTCGAAGAAGATAATATAGATAGATGATAATGAAGATGGAGAAGGCGATGGGGATGGCGATGGTTTCGAATGCCCCAACCCTCCTCCCCCACCGGATTCCCCCTCCTTCATCAAATTGATTACCCTTACAATTTAAATGTAGGACCTACTCCGCGATGTATCGTCTGTAGCGCACCCTGTACGGAACTAGACGCACCGTAAAGAACTACTGCACATAGGCTATGTTAATTTATGGCGCTACCGACCTGGGAGTTTGCTCAAAAGCTAGCGTGGATGTCAACTTTGCAGAACGCATGCATCTAACGCTAGGCAATATTTATGTAACGAATAAATAATTATTTTGTAAGCAACCGCGAAGAACACGATACAATGTGATAAGGTCACAACGCGGTATTCCCTGTTAACATACATACACACGTGAAAAAATCGCGCATCACGCGCACTCTCCAAGCATAGTATTTACAAGGAGAAATATGGATACATTTTTATCTTCGTGCGCAACCTTAGAACCAAAATCCAGTGATTGTGTTACAACGCGGTATTCGACGCAGTAGCATATATCTGTTAACCAAAACATACACGTATGAACAAATGCGCGTGCACTCCACTATATGCTAATGTGACTGTATTGCGTCACAGATGAAACCATAAGTTTTGTACACAAACAAAGATCCAGATAAAGAAGATGATCGCTTCAGAGTGTCACATGCAGCGGCCTGGTTGTATTTCTTCATCTCGAAGTCTAGAAAGTTAAAACCATGATACTGCTTTATGATATATTAGTCATAGCCTTGCCCTTGCTCTATGTTATCGTTGAATATGCTATCTTCAGCATTCCGAGATTAACAAACTGGAGTCGGTAAGTATGATGGTATTATTTATACTATAAGAAGTTAAAAAAAAAAACTGATTATATCATGTTAGATCTGCTCGAAACTCTGAGGTATACCTATACTTACGAATTTGACGATGCTTGGTTGGTTGCCCCAACACAATAAACTTCTCTCTGTAAATTTTGCAGGCATGCGTGAGTTTAACGCAACTATTATAAATTAGTTCATGTCGTTTGGACAGTACGGGGATCCCGTGATGATGCGGTGGTCTGTTTCAATGTCCCATCGCCGCAGGTTGGACTAGTCTGCCGGTACCGATATTAAACATGTTAACATATGACTGGCTACGTCCTGTCGTAATTATTTAAATTTTTTAATTATCTTTCGCATTTCTCTGCAACATGACCAATTGCACCGTCTCGTCTATACTTCTAATTTGTTATGGTTTATTTCGAAAAAAAAATGTCAGCTGGAAAGAACAACCGACTGTCGCCCTTGAACTGAGCAAACAGCAAGAAGGATACGATGAGAAACAAGAAAAAGCAGATATCCACGGTAACTATAATATGATCGCGTCTTGTACATGTATAACATATGTAAATAGTATACGTTTAGCTCACTGTGATAATAGGCTGAAAGACCATTCTTAGTCATGTTATGTTTTTTTTGGCCTAACATGCAGCAACCCTCCTGTACGATGAGAAACGCGAAGACGCAGATATTCCTGGTAAATATAATCTGATCGTGTGTTTTACAAGTATCAAACATGTAAATATTATACGTTTGCCTCACTGTGATAATAGGTTATGGACCATTCTTAGTCATGTTATGTTTCCCCCCTCATATGCAGAAACCTTCCTGTACAATGAGAAACGCGAAGAAGGAGATATTCACGGTAACTATAATATTATCGTGTTTTGTATGCATGTATCAAACATGTAAATATCATAAGTTGATCTCACTGGGATAATAGGCTGAGAGATCATTCTTAGTTATGTTATGTTTTTTTCCCTCACATGCAGCAACCTTCATGTACGATGAGAAAAGCGAAGAAGCAAATATTGGCGTTAACTATAATATTATAGTGTCTTGTAAATGTATAGCACATGTTAATATTATACGTTTATCTCACTGTGATAATAGGCTGAGAGACCATTCTTAGTCATGTTATGTTTTTCCCCCGCATATGCAGCAACCTTCCTGTACGATGAGAAACGCGAAGAAGCAGATATTTGCGGTAACTATAATATTATAGTGTCCACTGTCATGTACATGTATAACACATGTAAATATTTTACGTTTATCTGGGACAATAGGCTGAAAGACCATTATTATAGTCATGTTTATGTTTCCTCACTCACATGCAGCAACCTTCCTGTACAATGAGAAACGCGAAGAAGCAGTTATTCGTGGTAATTATAATATTATCGTGTTTATACATGTAAAACACAATGTTACCTAATACATAAAAAATGTGTCGAAATACAGTGGTAATATCGGTAGTCGTGGGGTTGAGGTGTATGTTGGGTGGGAGTTTATGGCTAATGATCACGTTTATAACCTGTAAGCCGACCAATGGCAGCTACTTTACGAGACTCCGCTAGCAATTATCCACATTTCGCTAGCAAAATTTAAAAGGAAATGACCTTGTTCGCGAGGAACATATTTAAAGGAAATGTGTTTCTTTTGTTCATGAAATTTCATCTTCCTTAGTATATATACCTTTTAATTATAGTTCAAAGGAAACTTTCGTTTAACAAAGGGGCTAGTGGTATGCAAGTAAAAGATCCTTATGTTTACATACGGCTCTGGCATGTACTGGTGAATAGTGTTAGACACGTAGTTTTAGGCATGTTAACTTTTATCGAAGCGTTACATTCGTTTTTAGAAATTTAATAATTTTGTTGTCTTCAATATACTTAATCGTATTATCACTACAGTCCCAACAAAGTGTTAATTACTGGTTAATTAACTTTAACGGTGTTCCAAAAATTAGATTTAGGCTTGTTAAAACAATGGAATTAAAGTCGGTGCTATGATTAGGCCTAAAGCATTACATGTTGGCCTAATGTATGGTACATATAGCCCTGCGCAGGGTAATGTAAAGATGAACCATACAAGTTTCGCCCGATCAGAGATACATAGATTCAGGAAGGGCGCCACTATTTTCAAACGGTTTTAATTCAGGGGATTCCCCGGTGTTCAAAGTCAACTGCTTTTTTATTTTTTCATGTCTTTTTCATTGTTTCTACAAAACATTTGTTCTTGAATATCGAGGGGTTTTCCTTTTTTTTAGGGTGGGGGGGGGGGAAGGGCTGCACAAGTTGGTTTTGCCTATGGTGTAAAATACCACACTCAGTTATATCCTTCAGGTATACCTCACCATGATAATAAGTTGCAGAGACCATTCTTAGTTATAGCATATATTTTGTCGTCACATGCAGCCGCATTCCTGTACGATGAAGACTTTGCCAAGCGTCCATGCCTGGAACCAATGAGACCGCGATACCTTGTCAAGTGGGAGGAGCTTAGTGACATAACTGACCACGGTCTAAATTTAGATCAGGTACGCAAACATATAGTTACATATAAGCAAAATAAGAAGCCAGTGCGCATGCAGGCTCAATCTTGGGTGACTGTCATTTCTTAAAGGATAACTTTAAGCACAAAATTAATTTGGAAATGATGTAAAACTTTTAAAAGAGTATTTGCCCTCAGTATATGTTGTATTTCTACAGCACATTGAAAATCCGAGAAAACGACTTGCTAAACGACTAAGGTTCATCGATCAAAGTGACTGGATTATGTAGTTTAATACAGAGACCATTAGGAGACCGCACATCTCCGGCCAAATGATATTTTTAACGATTTAGCGGACTGACGATAAAGATTTTTTGACTAAAACATATCAGGACCCAACCTTATGCCCAAAGATATCCCTGAAAAACATACGGTATTCAATTTATATCACAAACAGATTGAAGGCTGGGAAGTCAACGAAATGTTTGCTACTAACGAGATTAACTTTGGTTACAAATCAACCTTTGACAAGACTATGCCCGAGTACACGTAAGTTAAATTGAGAACTAAAGCTTTAACGTGACTATAATCAGTTCATTCTGTGGTAAAAAACCATTACTGTACATTGTACTTATTTAATTATATCCAATTTTGAATGCATCACTTCACACTTTATCAAATTCCTTCAGAATTCCGTTGAACGATTCTATTATGAAATGTATGAACCTGATTGCGAATGAGTATGTGCCTTTTTGTCCTCCTTATTAATAGCAAGTATATGTGTATTTCTCATCTTCATTAGGACCATACTGGAGAGGGAAGATACACCAGAGTACAAAATAAGATGGGAGAGGGCATGTCGTCTTGCGGATGAGATCGAAGCGAAAAAGAGAGCCGACCAAGCTCTCCAGGCCAGTCAACCAAAAAAGCGAAAAAGGAAGCCTCGTCGTTCGATCAAACGGGAACAATGCTCTTGTTAATGCAATTAAAATAAAAATTCCCGCCATAAAACTATTTACAGAATGCAAACATTTTCCAAAAATTGTCACTTCGATCAATTTATACATATAGGTATTGTTTATTGAATGTTCTAATAGAAGAAAATATGTCTTATCATGGGGGTCATTTCTCTTTGTTAAGTGTAATTCCTGGGTTTTAAATTAAATACTCGAAAAATGCGGCAGCTTCGATTGGGTTGGACGGCTACATTACCACTATATCCTATGGCAGCTGTAACTGACTTTCACGGTGTTTCTGTTGAATATCTTGTGTAGTTTCGATGTCTTCGGGAAGTGTATGTTAATGATAAGCAAACGCATAGCAATCACTCACACAACGTAAGAAAATGAAGCTTGCAACTGCCGACAAAAAGACACTTGCCCACTAAATGGAAACTGCCAGGCATCAAACATCATATACAAGGCCGAAGTGAAAACCACCGACAACTGCAAGATTTACATAGGTCTAACAGAAACCCCTTTCAAGCTTAGATATGGCAACCACAAGATGTCATTCAACCACAAAAAAAAAACAACAACAACAAAACGCAACGGAACTCACAAAGCACATCTGGCAGCTGGAGCAGAAAAACAAACCATTCACCATCAATTGGTGAATCATTACAGTCAAATGTTCTCGAACAAAACTAACTATACTCCTCATCGTACAAATGGAGTAAAAGCTTACGTTTTGTGAAATTTGATGTGTGTTCTGTTTTATTTGTTTCTTAATTTAATGATTATTATCAGTTGTTAAACACTTTACTATTATTAGACTTTATTATGATTACACCTAATTATTATAACCGATTATTATCACTATTTAAACACTCAAACACTAAAAAAGTGTATTGATGAAGAATCATAACCCCATCATTGAACTTTGTATCAATCTACCATACATCTCTTGCTTGGGATGCTGTTAACGAGACGATATATATCTTTTACTGTAGACCTGCACCAAACAGGTTTACAAACAAAAACCTCTATCATAGGTCATTTGAATGCAAGAGGGGAACAATATTTAATTAAGCTGGGTCCATTTCTTGAAAGGTTGTTATTCGAAACAAGTTTACCGGGATATGTTTACAAAATAAGCTAGGTTGATTGTACATTGAAATGTCGAAACTGTAACACATCGTCCATTCGCTCTGGTCCTAATTAACCTCCAAATCAAGATAACAAATTCATCTGGTTACAGTTTGAAGATGACCTCAACCATCTAAATTGTTACATCACATATTCATGTGTGCTGCATTTACATGGAACGCCAAACAATCCGGAGTGTTCATGAAAGTGAGTTTATAGGGCCACACGATACAAATGGTGTGCATCCTCAAATCAACGATCTATACTTTCATAAAACAATTACCGAGGATAAAGCTTAGGAAATAATCGCAGGAGCCTGCTCCACTTAACCAGATTGAAGACACTCGGCTACAAAGACATTGACATTTGTGTATAGACTTAACAGAACCTTCAAGAATAACTCCAAGCTTGGTAAAAAAAATATTTTGGTTGTCATTACAAATATTTTAGATTACATCTTCAAGTTAGTATACATGTGCTAACATTAACACTGCAGTAGAATTTAGTAAGCAGACGAAGAAATGAAACGGACCACAGAATCTTTGATCTTTTTATTTTATTTTAGTCGATATCGCGATTTCACGGCGGTTCTGAAGGGATAAACAAGATATAGACTTACTGCTTTAGTATATAACACGACATTCAAACAATTTGGTATTCTTTGTCAAGGTGTCTTGTGAGTAAGACTAAATCAACGTAGTTCTGACATTTCTTTAATCAAGATTTTACAGGTTAGCTCAACTTATCAACTCCATAGAGTCATATGTTTGATGTGTTGTCAAGTTTATTGCAAAGCGACAACTCGACAAATTTCTGAAAGTTTGAACCTCGAAAACAATAAGCAATTTTTATTCTGATGATGTCGTGCTTTACTGACACAGTAAGTCTACATCTTGGTTTTCCAAACCTTCATACAATTCATACACAATAACAAATTAGAGTAAACATTTTCAAATCAAACTTATCTCTATGGTTTTTGTAGTCGCAAGTTACATATGAATTTGGTACAATTAAGTTATAAAATGGATACCAGACTGCAACAAACTAAATATGGGTTCATTTATTTTTTGACAAACGAGGACATGTTGTACTGTATGACAGGTACAATGTTAGGTGTTTTGAAACGAAAACATAAGGTCCGTGTTAATACTCTCTAGTAGGATTACGGAAACATTGACTTTTCCAAGTTAATCACGTGGAACAGCGCATCGAATACGAACTGTATGGCTAATTAACTATATTCTGTCACATTACCTATGTTTATTATACAAACAGATCTCTCATTACCTTTGTTTAATCACGTGAATGGTAAAAACGGTAAAAGAAAGCTAGAAAACGAAAAGACAAAAGAACGAAAAGGGAATAAAGAAAGAACAATAGAAAAATGGCAATTACGGAAACATATATAAACAATGTGTTATATCGGATATAATATATACAAATTAAAACAGCTATTCATGAAAGTCGATTTAGAGTTAATTTTAAATTGTCCTTTCTTAGCAATTTTCTATTGGAAGATAACCCCAGAAATGGGTACAATAATATATGCACAAAGAGGGGATAACATGAAAGGACCTGTTTGTTTGCTTGCAAGAGTCTTAAAGCTTGGACAATTAAAGCCAAACATTAGAAACTGCAAAGACGTGGTTACAACAAAATAACGATATTTTCATGTTCTTACAGTGTTACAGGCTCCTAAGTAATCTCAATAATTTGTATGATTTTTGCAACAATTAGTTGTATTATAAATCAATATCATAGAATATTATAAATTAATCTAAGAATCATAGTATAGAACTGCCTGGTGTGTGTGCATATCTGGTGTGTGCAGAATATTTGGAAAAGTTGAGAAGCTTCTAGAAGAGTTAGAACATTTGAGAACAATTTAGAACATCTCAACAAGGTACACATTGGAACATGCTAGAACATTGGAGTGCTGCCAAGGGGACATCCCCTGTGCTATTTTTAGAACACTAGGTGAGGATTTCCTGGAAAGGTGAAGTGACCTTTTGGATTGGTTGAACTGAGCTGGAGCTACTGTAAGATGCTTCTAGAATGGATGGACATTGCAAGATCTTTCTGGACTTGTGAAAATGCTATATAAGCACCTGATAATTTGAGATCAAGAGTTTTTAACCATCTTGGCTCCAGGGGTTTAATAACCTCTCGCTCAAGTGAATCCTACAATTCCAGTGTGAGTAAATACTCACTTAGTTTGACAGTAAAGTTGTAGCTGTCTTTTCATTAGTGGATTTGCTACAAGTTTACCGGCTTCGAAGTCGCCCATCGTTGTGTAGCCGTCTTCGGTTCTGTGCCAGTCAGCACTACTTATTGTGGCCTCTGAGTTACCCAAGGACAGGAATCCAAGGATAAACAAGCTGCAAGCACAACTTGGACATACATTAGTAGTCGACCTCCGAAGTGGAAGTCATCAAGCTGGGAGCTGGATTTCTTCAATATTGGACATTCGTCCGTCTACAAGTTTCGCTGGAATATTCGCCAGGACTTTTTGTCACTGCGCTCGCGTCGCGGCACACACCAGGTCGTGAGTAAATTATAGTATAACTTATTAAATCTGTTTTAGTGTAAACTGCTTAGATATTGATAAATGATCTTTGTTTGATTTTAACTACCTTGAACACACAATTAAATAAATACTTATTGTTATATTTAAAGTTAAATTTTACAGTGTGCTGTTTAGTCATTTGAGTTGTGAACCCAAGGGGAGGTGTATTCTGGCCTTGATCGAGTTGATCGTAACAACAGTGTGTAAAATATTCTGAAATAATTTGCGATCATAAAACCTATGATCAAATATTTCGAGTGAATTTTTGAACTACTATTGGTATCAGCCATGACTAAACTACAAGACCTACGATATATACAAGTACGATCATTGATTTCAAGCTTCAGTACACTAAATGTTCATATTGTCATTATCTTGTTCGAATTATGATTGAATGACGTAACAGACTCGTCACTTGATTGTCTTTTATCGGCTGTATTGGAACTTAAGGGATGATACATATGTAAAGTATACATGAATATAAAAGTCTAGCTCGCGTAGTAATAAGATAAAGGAGAGTACAATAGAAAGCCAATCATTATCTTTAAATTAACTGTAGTAGAAAAGTACAAAATATTAATATTATATTACGTAATATACACGTCATCGTAAACCATACCACATATTATGTTTACAGTAGGCTTTAAAATCCATAGATTACAGAAAGAACAGTGGAAAATAAACAAAGGAAAAAGCAAAAGCAAAAAAAAGCGCAAAGCACCCCCACCCCTACAAAAACAAATAAAAACAATTAAAAAATTGAAAATAAAACTGGTAGCTGTAAGTGAATGTAAATGTTGAATAAACTGTCATTACTAGTAACAACAAACGGTAACAGGAAATATTTAAGCTAAATAGGGAAAAAATACAAAGTAAATGACTTCATGTTAACTGGAAATGTCTTGAAGTTCGATATACACCAAAACGTCCTCCATTTTATTTTTCTTCAGAAGGACAAGTTCGATAGAACAGATCAATTTTAGTGTAACATGCAATCTGCTGATCTATGATATATATCATAGTGTCGCCAACACATTTGATGTATTATCTATAAGATATCTTTATGAAAAAACGCAAACAGTAAAAAAAACTATTTTTTTTAACGATTACGAAGTTAATAAAACTATACGTATAAGTTTCATGTAAATGTCGAAATACAAAAGTAAGCATTGAAGGTTAAATGATTTGACTGAGATCTTACATTGGTAGATTACACAACCAGCTTCACAATTGGTTATTCTCTGTAAAAGATATACAATTTTCTCTGTAAAAGACAAACAACGTTAATCCTCACTCCCACCCTAAGGTTCACGAATTCCAAAGTGATTATTCTGATCCGTCTTGAACGTTGAAAATGTTACATAAAAATATGACAAATGGGTTTCCTAACTTGAAGTAAGTTAGGTGGGATTAATCGATTGGGATGTTCAATTAAGAATGACTTTATTAGCTGGGAGGAGGCCTTGGCTCTGGTGATGGGTAGGATTAGGAATTCGGTGGACAGAGTGCTTGTGTCCGAAAGGTACAGCACAGTCACCGGGTGGTCTCTAATTTAGGTTGATTCTCCCGGGGAGGGTGATACCAAGTCTTGAGGTCAAGCTCTCCGCCGTCTTTCTCTGTTTTGTTTCTTGATATTTTTCTGCTTCCAAATGTTGAAGGTATCTGTCTGTCTTTATGCCTACCGTATTCTATCCACTTTCATATATTTTAATGGTTCCTCCTACATTTTTTCCTACCTGCAGGGGCTGCATTCTGTCCATCTCGGACAGGATTACATCCCCTACCTATATTATATCTAGTGTTTTCACATAAAATCGGAAATGAACGACATAGAAGAAAGGTAAAGCATCTCGACATAGCCTAACAAGACTGAAAAAAAAGCAAAATATGAACTGATAATAGTTGTTGAATGAGTAAAGATATCATAATGAATAATTAATAATATTAATACATATTCAAATTTAAAACAAAATTGTCACGTACATTTTATTTTGACCACAAATTTGTGTATTTTTGGTCAACTTGTAATTTCCAGAATCTTAGGTCAACTCGGCATTTCTATTATCTGGTGGTACCGTAAAGAGTGGTTTAACGATTGACTATACATTCATTTAAAAAAACAGAAACATTAAAGAACTGAGACAAGAATAACACTCATTGCCTCTGATTTCAGAACTATTTGGTGTTACCATTACGTAACATCAGTATTGTATTACAATTAAGTAACATCAGTATGGTTGTACCATTAAGTAACATCAGTATGGTATTACCATTAAGTAACATCAGTAAGGTTGTACCATTACGTAACGTCAGTATGGTATTACCATTAAGTAACATCAGTATGGTATTACCATTACGTAACATCAGTATGTTATTACCATTATGTAATATCAGTATGGTATTACCATTACGAAACATCAGTCTGGTAAAACCATTACGTAACATCAATATGGAATTACCATGACATTACATCAGTTGAACTCTTACTGCGTAGTATATTCTGAGAAAATGCAGCAAAAATATCATAAATTACATTACAATG
Source organism: Apostichopus japonicus (assembly GCF_037975245.1). Taxonomy (NCBI): domain Eukaryota; kingdom Metazoa; phylum Echinodermata; class Holothuroidea; order Aspidochirotida; family Stichopodidae; genus Apostichopus; species Apostichopus japonicus. Next base: position 7,811,083 of record NC_092577.1, read on the forward strand.
TGACATCTGATAGTCCGTTTAGTGCAGCATGCGAGAACAATTACACATTCACTACTTTATTTATCACTTGTTAATCCATTTAATGTAACAATGAATTATACATTCACTATATTATATATCAGTAGTTGATCCGTTTAATGTAACAAGGAATTATACATTCATTATAGTATGTATCAGTAGTTGATCCGTCTAATATAACAAGGAATGACACATTCGATATATTATTTAGCTTTAGTTAATCATTGCAAATTCATAACTTGATCATGACCTACATTCACTATGATATTACGCAATGACATTTAATATTTATGTTAAAGAACATGATTACACATTCTCTGTCTATATAACAGCAGTAAATCCGTTCCATATGTCACGTGATTGAACAATCGCTAGATGAAGAAGTAGCAGTTAATGCGTTCTATACGTCACGTGTCTACAACAAATAATGAGTTCAGCAGAAATGGAAGGCAAGGTCCTCTCAAGATTTATTTTAATGTTATTTGAAACGAAAAGACAAGCATCGTTGATAATTAATATCTACTTCTAAAATATGATAAGTAATCAGAAAGTAAAACACGGTTTACCAATGATAAATGATGAGTTGAACACAAAGATTGGGGGACGTTGGTTGTTCTCATACGCGTTAGATCGACAACTTAACCAAATGGCCCGGTCGTTCTGCAAACCACCTGATTGAAGATGGCAGACGTTGGATTAATATTATTAAGTATTGTGAACCTCATAATGTGTAGAATCTTGGAGGAGGTCATCGGGCCAACATGGCTTAGACTATTGATTGGTTAACTAAATAAAACAGTCTGCTATGGAATCTCCAGAGACATTACTGAGAAGAATGTCAGTCTATCTGCTCTCTCTGTCTTTCCACCCCCTCCCCTCTCTCCCTTTCTTTGTCTAACTGTCTCTCCACCTCTCTGTCTCCCTCTCTCTGGAGAGTACACGTTAGACGGTCTGCTGTTCCTCGTGGAGATAACTCTAGTTCAAATATGTAACCTAGAAAGAAACAAATTATTACTGTTCAAAGTGTTGTCACCTCGACAAACTGTTGCAGTTAATGAAGGGTTGACACAAAACAACATATATCACCTGCTACACATACTAACGGAGATCCCTGCAACACATAATAACAGGCATCACCTGCTACACATACTAACGGAGATCTATGCTACACATAATAACAGGCATCACCTGCTACATAGACTGAATGAGATCCATGCTACACATAGTAACAGGCATCACCTGCTACACATACTAACGGAGATCCCTGCAACACATACTAACAGGCATCACCTGCTACATAGACTGAAGGAGATCCATGCTACACATAATAACAGGCATCACCTGCTACACATACAAACGGAAATCCATGCTACATAATAACAGGCACCACCTGCTACATAGACTGGAAGCCACTCAGCGGTGTTATGTTGTTCATATCAAATTAAAAGTAACAGTAACATTTAGGACTGCACAGAGGAGTCATCATGAATTTAGCATCATAGGGAATATTCTAGAAATTTAACTTATTATAAGGTGAATTTACTGAAAACATGATTAGCTATGGGAGGAGAACTAAAACCCAATTTGTTTTATTTAACTATAACAAATTACACAATACTTCTGCCTAATGTCACCATTTAATTCATTCTCACACTTAATCTTACCTACTCAAATACTCTTCCATATAGCGGCAACATAATACTAGTGATTTATTATTACTATGCTCGCACTGTCTATTATACAATAAAGTAGAATCAGATTAGTCGAATGTTTACAGGAAAACACATTATTTTAGCCTCTTCATTTTAATGTATCAATTCTAGCTTTTTGTTCTATTAAGTCATATTAAGGCGTCATAACTACATTAGCTGGATACGGTCCAGACAGACACAAGCAGCAAATAATTTGATACGATTAGTCATCATTACGATCTATCGCTAGACCATCATGACATTAGTGTTATCATGCATAAATTAGCTCCCTTTATCTACTAGGTTCTCTCTAAATATAATTATGAAATATAACACCATTAGTTTTGCTATCAGTCAATTACTGAATTTACTGTTAAGAATAATTGCCAAAGTACATGAGTAGTTACTCAGGATGAATAGCTTAAGATCCATGATAAGATCATTAAAACTATTAAAACTATTATTGTTCATATTAGTTCACTTTGAAGTCATTCTTAGCTCGATATTATAAGCAATATACAAACACCAGCTTGTTTGCAATTCAAGAGGCAAGCGATCCGTGGTATAACATTCCATTTACTCAACAGACGTAGGCGGACATGTGGTTATAAACATGTAATGTACACAACATGTAATTTTCAAAGTTTGATAGTAAATTATCAGCAGTTAACACGAACTCTCAGACAATTCCACTTATATATGTATATTTTATTTACGTTGATCTTGAAGATTTGACGAGCTTTGTTGTCAACTGCCATCCATTGATGACCTCCATATTCATGTTGTATATGACTAACTGTAAGGCTGTCTCACGAAGATGAGCTGTTGTTTACTTATGGAATATAACTTAGTTTGAGACAAACTGAAAATGAAATATTCGACAATCTTACTTTTTCATCCGTATCATCTTCTGATGAACTCTAGGCTATGTAACCCTGCAAGAAAGAGAAACAAATAATCATACATAACTTAATAAAACAAAGGTCCTCCTTATTACAGTGCGCTATATCCCTTAGCTAGTCCTCCACGTACATCGAAAATACTGAAAACAAAACGACTCAAATATTTATTAGGAGCATTGGACACTCATGTATAACGCACTCACAACATGATATAGTTACTAACAATTAAAAGATTGGACCAAATTCATGTATTGCGATTTTCCGTTTCCTCCAAATACAAATAACCAAATGAGTAAAGTTGCAGACATGCGCAAACTTCTTCAATGACGTCGAGCATATTTAACGCACGGTAAAGTAATCTCAAATTGATGGGAATGTTAGATATAAACAGGGCCTCCTTATTGTTAATTTGTTAGAATTTTGAAACTCATGGTAGTTACTTTTGTTGTTGCTGGATATAAATTTAAAAAAAAGGATTATCACATCACTGGTTACTTCCGGTTAACAATCAATTATGTGACCAGAAAAGTAAAGTCATCTAGCAGGCTAGTGACAGTGCCTACCCCGAACTAAACTTTAAATTATGCTGATATGTATGTTGTATAAATCCATGAGAGAAGGACGGAGATTTCACATTGTCATAAATAGGCAGGTAGCTAAAATGGGGTAAAGAGATGGAATAATGAGAAGTTTGACGTACTTTTGCTTGAAACGAGATATCAATATAGTTGAAACTGTCGCACATTGTTGAAAATACAAAACTGAATCACGTTTGGTGTCACGTGTTCCAAATTATTTGACAAATATAGTTGTTTTAACTGCTCATTTTCGCCCTATTACTTTGATTTTAAAATGGACATGAATCTAACTGTCCCCATATGAGTTGCAGAAATAAGGAAAACGATAAAAGGTTTGTGTATTTATATTATCATATCTCTATTCTTAAAGAAATGAATGAATGTCTCGTAAAACACGAATCCCTACTTTATATTTCTTACTGTGTGGTTAGTTTCTCTGTGCAGTAGCAGTATAGCGATTCTCAATTAATAACGACAGCAATCCGGACATTGAAGGGTGAAAATGGCAGTTGTATATGACAATATTTTAAACGTTTTTGACGGTGTAATGTTCGACATCCAATAGTAATTTGCTTCCTTATCCATAAACATGAAAATAGCTACAAGTCTAGGTAATTAATCAATATTGTTCCTGCATCGCCGTGGTTACACCTTACAGTTATATCTAAGATGTCTATATAAGCAATATATCAAGATGTATTACAACTATTAAACGATGAGTGACTTCTAAAACTCGGCCAAAGAAAGTTGGTGGACCAAAGACGTCCATGCAGAGGGATGGGCTAGCTTAAATGTTCATCCAACTTTGGGTAACATTGTCTAGTTTTAGACATTTTTAGACAATCTACCTAAACCTTGTAGTATTTCAAAGTCTATCCGTTTCTTTGTGTGCGGAAGGAAGATTACTTAGGCAGTATCTAAACTTGACATTGAGAACAGTGCTATCAGCATTACGTGATAAAAAATCCCTGTTCGATACACATCAATTATAAATCTTTTCTGCATAAAAATATTCAACGTGTAACAGTCTTTGGTCTTATTTCTTTTTTCCAAAGTAATTGACACTTCCTGCCTGTTACTTATTAAAAGGAACATGAATCTATGTCTCCCTTACCTCTTCTGGTAGATTACCATTGGTTTTACAGGCCTGAAAGGAAGAGAAAGTTTATTATCATGAGATTTTGACATATGATTCAGGACAATATATGATAAGGCAAAGCAAATAATGTATAAGTAAAAGTGATATATGCTCACAAATATCGCAGTAAACTATTCCTGGCAGGTAAACGTACATCTGTTTTGAGCACACTAAAGTCAATATAGGAGACAGACTCGTCACTGTAAGATGCACGGACTTAATAATATGAATACACACATCAGCTTTATAGGGTAGACAACATTAGTTTTAATCCCGTTATCAAACACTGAGTGACGCCATTAAATACTGAGTGACGTCATAATGATGAACTTCTCACTGAGATGATCAGATTGATACAATGGGCGAGAGGATGACGAGAAGGAAAAGAGGGCAGTATTTAAAGATAAAATTAATTATACGATCCTCGTGTTTGAATCGATGGAATGTACAAGCAATGTATAATCTGGAAAATACCATGAAGCAGTATTTTGGTTACTCTCTCTACCCCCCCCCCCTCCCACCCCACCCCATCTTATATGATCTGTTGCTATCGTATACCGTAGGCAATCCTTGAATGATACCCATGAAAGTTTGGGAGATGCAGTTGAAAGATAAAATCTCGAAGAACATTAACAAGGAAAGATAACGATAGTTTAAATAGATAAGAGATCTGTGTAGATCTGTTGTTGATAGATCTTTAATGAAATATCTTGGAATTATATAAACACTTCAATAGTTTATTTCTTCCATATTTGCCATGTCACGTGCGTATTGATATTTGAAGTTTGTAAATAATTATTTCATGAATAAATACTTCTATCCTTGCTTTGATCCATTAGTCAATAGAAACATTGCAGTGGAAACGCAGTACACAATTATTTTTTCAATAAAACATACATATACATTATACACTACATAAACTATTCAACCCATAACATTATACATATATCAACAGGAAAACGCATTGTAAAACGGTCAACGTATGTTATTTCATATTAGGCTATTCAAACTTTGCCACACTTTTTGTTCCATCTTAGGCAAATTTAGATCAGGAAGGGTTCACGGTTTGTTAATTTGGAAATTAGCAGTTTGTTATTGTAACCATAACGCTCTGTATATTTCTCAGAGCAGACCACAGAAATTGTGTGAGTTCTGTATTGCATTATCTCTGTACTGACTGGACTCGGACTTGGTTTGGGTTGCTCATATATATAGAACTCTGTTCGATCTCGAGAGTACCATACTTTGACCAAGTAGTCTCGGACTCGGCTCGGAATCAGGAAAAATTGACTCAACTTCATCTGAGTGTTTCTTATACTATAAGATACATACATACTAGTTCTGATGGAAAGAGTACAAATAACAATAGGAACCAGGGGTGAGGATACAGGGCCAGGATGTTGCATTATAGTATCGTCAGCGCGTAAATATAATTATGAAGATACAATAGTTATTTTATCAGGTGGTATTTGTTTACAAAAGTCAACCACGTAACCAGTTACTTTGAACACACCGCCCCTTCCGCTGTCTGGCCCAGGCTCCTTCAAGAACCTTATGTATACACAGTAGTTATTCAAAACAAGAAATAATGTAAATATTTTAAACCATTCTTATAATATATAATATTTCCACTATTTACAAATAGCCTTCAATTTTCTTTCATTTTATCAATAAACGTTTCACCTCTTCCTTCATTTATATTCATTGCCAAAATGTCCAGCATTTGTACTCTGGAAATCGATGAGTCTGATGTTAACAAGCAATTTTGTTTATATATGCACCCCAAACACAAATGATAGGTAATGAAACCAGTTTCTGATATGTTTTTAAAACCATGCAAAGAACAAAGTTACATCGCGCAGCTTTGCATCGGTCACCATCCGTTACATTACCAGTTCGTCCTCTTTTCTGACCTATACTACAGGTATTTAATGTCCTATACACATTAGTGTACGTGGAACCGTCGCAGGAACATTTATCTTGATAAATTTGAGTTAACAATTGAGTAAGATGGAACTTAGAAGAAAGAGTAGCAAAAGTGGACTTTTACAATTTCTGTATTTTGTGCTGTTATTGCCAAAATCTGCTGGTATGTAAACCTGACTGTGAAAGGAATGAGAAGGACATGAAACATAATGTTACTTCAGTCCACCAGGGAAGATTAAAGTAAGATTTTTAACAAATATGCAAGGACAGCTACAGTTACCTGCAGGGTCGGCTAAACGGACTGTTCTTACGACTGTTGTATGTGTCATGATGAACATTTGCCGCGACATTAAAAGATCATAAACAAGAACGGTGCAACATGGTTGACAACATTCTACGGTTTCATATTTAATGAACCGATCGAGACAGTGAAGTTAAAGTGGGATATATTCAGTACATTCCTTTAGGTGAAGAAAATATTTGATTAAGATATTTGTTAATGTCATTCATGTTAACTACTGCTAAGTTTGTTTCAGAAGATTAATACCAATGTTTCACGAGGATGTATAGTGGTATGTTGGAAACATTAAGCAGCCTCGTTCAATTATTTTGTTTCAAGATCATACACGCTACTAGTATTCTGCTAAATGTTGAAATGATATGCTCGGTTGCTTATTATCATACTAATGCTCAGGATTTACTTATAGAATGTTATTACAAAAATATATTTTAAAGATATGTTTTTCTGTTCACATCCAGAATTTTATCAGTTTGTTTCTACGTTTGAAATAACGTAATACAAAAGTTTACGTTAGTTGCTCCTGTGTTATTTGGCGCCCTCAACTCTCCACCAAATCCTAGACACTATGATAGGCAGTGAATAAGGCTGGAAGGCCCAGGTGTGGCAACATAATATACTTAACAATTGAAGATAGTTAAAATCTATAAGCCGATGACAAATTATGAATATTTAAATCAGATTACCAGTTACCGACTATACCGTAGTTGGAAAAACTACACTCCAACCTGTTCCCAACCACGGATCCTTAAATATCGTCTAATGTATGTATGTTTGTGTCTGTTCAAAACATGAGGTATTTAATACGAATATGTGTCTTATATTCATATTTTATCCAGTGATTGCATATGTTTTGGTTACCATGGTAACCGTACAACAAAACAACAAAGCGGGTTAGTAGAGCTGCACATACTACTACAGAGTTTCTTTCTCATTTCTAATTTATTCCCATTTAACACGAATGCAATCATCACTACCCCCTCCTTCCCTCCCTCTAAAAAAAAAAATGAAAAACAAGAACGATTATTAGATCAGAACACTTGCAATGTCATATACAAATGACAAAGATCATGGCAAGCATTACCATTCAGAAGAATATACTAGAGTTTATTGGTTTCAAATAAAAACCAGACCCGTCCTTTCATTATATCTAAGCCTGCTGGACCCGTAGACTTATGTCAGTCACTTATAGACTAATATGGATAAATAATAATTTAAGCAAGTGATCCTGAAGAATGTTAAGGAATACAGTTAATTTATTAGCAAGATTTAATTCCAAAGGACGAATATCATAATGGATATATTTGTGTTGTTTCTTCTACAAACTGCTGGTAACAAACTTGGCCGTAAAAGGAAAGATAAGGACCTTGAAAACAAAATGTTACTTTATTTCACCAAAATCACACCAAGTTAGATGATAGTAAACATGGATTTTAATGGAATGGAAACAAACAATTAAAACATGACAATTGATTTATGGGACACACTATTGTCTGAATTTGATAAAACGATAAATAACTCACTAGTAAGCAGCAGTCATTGGTTGTAACAAATAACTACATATCTTAATTAGTTACAGGGCTATCCAGTTATATTTAAACATTATGTGGATTGGTCAAAGATATAACCTATTACGTAACATGAAGCTTTATTTAATTTTATTAAGTTGAACACTACGAAAGTATAGAAACTAAGTTAACATACATTATTGTTGAGTCAAATTTCCCATACATCTGTTCCTATTACTAAATTCCAAGTGTACCCCATCACCATTCTGTGCATTTGACTACTTGCAAAATACCATAGAAATAGTTAAATTTAATTTGATTGGCCTATTACTTTATCAAGACCAAAAATGTAGAGTAATATATCTATTAGTGCTAAAATCAGGCATGGAAGACCTACGTCTCACACCCCCCAAAAAAACTAAAAACATATCAATGTCCGTGTCGATTTAAAACCAGGGAGCTGGTACAGTAAGATACAGGGTCAGTTAAATGGTCTGTTACAACAAAATTGCAATAGTATCTCACCTTTAATCTCACTGATAATTATTGCGTACGTACGTATTATTACTACTTACGTACGTTCTACTTTTTTTTTAACCATGTCCTATCTAGAGCTTCATACTTTCACAACCCTTAAAAATTATAAAACGGTATATGTCTCAAATGATTGATATATACGTAACAAACATTTCAAAAAATAAACCTTTTATATGTATCTTTACAATATTTGTAATACTATCTCACTGATAATCTCACTGATATGGAAGTTGTACGAGTGTTTCAATATAAAACAAATCATTGGACGGGCTGAATAAGATTCATGAAAACAATGCTCGCATATCAGGACCCTCATACCCCCACCCCCCACCCACCCCCAACCCGTTCTAATCTCTCAATTTTCTCTTCTTTCTTACACGGCGATCTGAATTCCGCTTCTCTCTAAATATCGCAAAAGATTACGTTGCATCTTTACAAACTGAAACTACTAGAATTTAGTATCCGTCACTCATTGCTGTATGTGTACATGTATAGTGACGGCTGTCTCGAAATGAGTTTTATAAAACACAATAAGAGTGATTTTGTCCATATACTTTAATCTAACTGAACTATTCGAATATTCTCTATTAGTGTACAAAGATACAGTATTGAAGTATACAGCTAGAGTCCCAGTTTGTCATGCTTTGTACGAAGTGTATATTATTTCAGACATTTCTGCTTTGAAAATATATTATATCACATTTAGATGAAGAAATAACGGGGATAATATGGAGGGAAAATGTTTCCGATTGAAGACCTCAAGTTGTTCAATTTAACGTTAGTTTCGTTGTTCAATTATCTATTATTTTAATATCTAATTAATATAAAAAAATGACCTTGTTGCCTTATTCAAAGTTGATTTAGCAGTGGTAGTAGAAACTAAAGAAAAGTATAATCCCAATTATATAAGTCTTTCTTAAAGGATTATATTTCATCTCTTTGAGGGTGAAATGTGAACCACGTAACTAACTTTAAAACTGTGGTATCATTCAACAATCGATTAGTCTGTAAATAATTTCATTGTGTTATCTTTTCAGTAGATATATAGTAGATAAATACTCATAAATATTTACTACTTTTTGAGGAAGGTTTTTTTCTTCAATGTTAGCAAACATATTAATACAATCCTGATTTAATGAAAACTTAGCATGTGTGTCTCGTTTCTGCAAGCCAGTATTGTGCCTTTATACATACATGTGAGAGAATATCTTGAGTAGTAAAGCAAATTTGTGGTTGGGTAATAAGGGACACACAGGGTGACATTCAGGTAGAAAAGGCAACAATAATACAAGAAATCTTACCAAGGTTTGGGAGCAGGAGCAAGAAGATGTCTGAAAATTTATGTTGTTTTAAGTTCTTTCTATTTATCACAATCTAATTCAAATGCTACCATCAACTAAGTGCATTTCACCAATTATGTTGTCACTAGTTTTTATTTTATATTTACTGGTAAAGTAATACAGAGGGTAGCTTAGCTCAAATAAGCTGACCAGAATGCATTATGAGCAACTGTTAGAAAGGTGTACAATCTCTTACCTGCCATAGACCGGTCTGTAGATTCAGGCGACGAAAACTACCAGGTTTATAGTTCCATACTGATGAATAAAATGAACGAAATTGATGATATTGCAAGTGCAATTTAAATCTCTCTCTTGGTTTTTTTTTTGGGGGGGGGGTATGGGGGGTGGAATGAAATATTAAACATTAAATTCACCGGATTTATGTTGGCCCTCGATGATACCCTCATATCAGCTGATAAATCAATCTGGTTGATTCCTTAAGTTTAATCTTATCAGTTTACTATCATTAATATCTCAGTAATATATCTGATCAGTTTACAATCCTTATATCTCATTAAGATTACCGATCAGTTTACTATCATTATCATCTCGGTTCTATACCTGATCAGTTTACAACCATTATCCTCTTAGTTACATAACCAATCAGGTTAGAATTGTTGTCATCTCATTAGCAGAACTGATAAGTTGTACACCTATCCTACATAACACATGTGAAACAACTCAAATAGGAGTGAATATTGAACTAAATTAAGAAAACAAATCCTGATAGTCGAGTATTCGATGCTCAGATCAAGAATAATCATCCATGAGACGATGAACTGATCAGAGAACACTCAACATCAGTGACGTCATCACAGATCATGAAAGCCAATAATTTAAATGTTGATAATAGAATAAATACTATTTGGATTTATGGAGATACAATCCTAGACAACTTATCGTCATAATCATGTGATCACATTTCCAATGTCCTGAGAGTATGTCAGTTGTGTAATCTAAGGTTAATATTTCCTGTTTTCAGTCACTTTCTTAGGTATGTTTGTTTTCAACTGCATTAAGATTAAATACATCAATCTCTCTACTAGTACCTTACCTTATATGGAGGAGGAAGGTATGTATAATCTAACATTGTGTTTTTTCTGACTTGACATGCACAATTGTGACATTGAATAATAACGCTGTCCAAATTTCTGTGAAGTTTGAAGAAACCTAAATTAAAGTCTGTTATCAACAGAATTATAAATTGAGACACACCACACTTACGTGTAAACACATATTAATGAAGATACCATATCAATATAAATTACGTCTTGTGTCGTGGTTTGTCTTTCAGATCATCAATAAGGCCGTGACAAAACCTACAACACGAACTAAACAGAAAAATCAGCAGCAATTGTATAACAATTACAATAAGTGTTGAATTGAAATAGAACAGACCATTGTAACGTCCCTTTGTTTCTGTTTGTTTACTTCTTCTGATTACGGTATTTGAATGCGAGCCTAGGCTATCGCAGCCGATCTTACAAAAGATATCATAAATGCAGTGCGCACTATATTAATAACCGGCCGTTTTACCGGTCCAGAACTCTCACCTGCTATAATTAAAAGCAGGTCCCTAGTTTCACGGTTTTGATTCAGTAACAATTCTGAGGACGATATGACAAATGTTCATTTCCACTTAACTCAAGAAACACGTATCTAGTTTGAAAAACCACAATAACTTCTTTTCATCATAGACTACCATGGACTGCAGCATAGGTGCATCCGTAGCAGTTTACTTGATCCAAGCGAAGGATGAATACTTCTCTTGAGCATCATATTTATTTAATGAGTAAGAACATTGAACATTCAATAAAAAACATAATTAATAATTTTTGGAATTTACTTGTTGACCGACTGAGAAGACTTATTGAATTGTATCTACTCTGAAGTGCTCTCTTAACTACTACTTGCAAGGTCAATGGATACTCTCAGAAACACAGTAAGTTGCCTTACTCAAACATATTGAATCTATCTTTATGACATTTTAGCATCTCAGAGAAATTCAAAGAAAATGTTAAGTTCAAACTGCGACAGATACTACGCGTTGTAGGGAGTAAAGTATACATCGTTACCTAATCAAGTACATATATATAATACCGATGTGAAACTGTATCGAATCGATAAACAGTATGTATATTGATAGAGTAACGTCACTTCCCTGTCTGGTGGGGCAGTCTTTAATGATGGGGTTGGCGAAAAAGAATTTCGACAAAAAGATAACAATGGAGAAGATGCTAAAGTGCTCGTGGTACAGTGGTATGATTTATTCAGACTTTCGTCTCCTTGTTAGGTTCATTAAAAGTTCTTACACTTATCCTTGATTACGCTTAACGTAACTGTTAACGCAGAACATGGCACTCAACGCAACGCTCAACGAAACGTCCAAAGCGGCACCACACGCGGCGTATAACGCAACGTACAAAGCGGCGCCCAACGCAGCGCAGAACGTAACGTATAACGCGGCGCTTAACGCAACTCCAAACGTAACGTCCAAAGCGGCGCCACACGCAGCGTATAACGCAACGTACAACGCAGCGCCCAACGCAGCGCAGAACGTAACGTATAACGCGGCGTATAACGCAACATTTTAACTTAACGATTTAACTTAACGGTGTCTGCAATGCCGTTAACCGATGTAAATATACTAAGAACCAATCGATGGCCTAAATGGCAGTAATGTATCTTTCCGATAGCTGACCTATAGGCTATTCACTAATGTTCCTACTCACGGACTAACTGAAATATATCAATCACAGCAGAATACTGATCTCTACTAAAGCAAACACATTGTCACGCAGTTCTGAGCGCTACTAAATAACGTAAAATGATAACAGTCGGTCAATAACGTTACTCCTAAATAACTGGGCGTAATCTCCCTCAGTGCAATAGCGCAGTTTTCTAACAATTTATACAACTCACAAATGTATTCAATAATATTCTGAGCGCTTACAATATCTAAGAACAGTTATACACGGTGCCGTGGTATTAGAAACCTACCAACTTGGATAATAGTAAATGATATGATAACGTACCGTACGTAGACGTCTTAAGAGATTTTGTCAAAGAGTCCCACGCTGCACGTACCATCAGTTCCTTTTTTACTAGCCTGAATAATGGCTTAAGTTTACGCGCATGAGAATGTTCTACTTCAAAGTACACCGCCTCAGAGTTGCGGTCACCAGTCTTCCGGGGACCGAAAGGTCACAATTGCTTACGTCATAGTAGACAACTTAGGAGGATAACGGGGATTTCCCGGCAAAGAATTATAACATTACTTAAACAGTTAATACAGCTTAAGGAATAGCTTTCAAAGTTTCAATACTACGCAAGTTCGGTTACAATAGCTAGAAAATGTAACTAATACTTATCAGATCCAAAATAAAGCCTTTTTTATGCATTTCGCTTTGCAGATTTACAGACTAAAAAATGTAAATTAGATTTTTTTTTTTTAAGCGAAATCCCCAGAAGCTGCAGAATTTTGAAAATAGTTGTTAGGAAGAAGCTTAACCTCATCATTATACAGAACGTTTCTCAGAGCCCGGAAGCGGGTCGAGGGCCGAGGGGCTAACGCCCAGTGAAAAAGCAGCATTTCTTGTTCTCTTATAGCGAGTCCAACCACAACAACTACGTGTACTTAATATAGAGGAATATAAAATTCTCTGGAAAATATATGAAGCACTGGTTGGTTCCACGAGGGGAAGCGCCTCGGAGAACACTTGTTATTAACAAATGATATTTTTCTAGAATGTATTCCAAGCAGGCTGGTGGGAATCCGTTGGACTTAAGCTGCAGCGTTTTGCAGATATATTGAAGTAATTGTGAAACACTGAAATCTATTTATGAGAAGTGCTCAATTTTCAGCGGATAGAAGTGCAAGGCCCTGTTGAAGGGGTGGGGTCAAGCATCAGGAATCTGCTGCATTTTATTTACCTAATATTATCCAAATTTGGGGAGATATAGACGCAAAGGAGTAACAAACAAACCGATTCTGTTTTCCTTTCTTCGTTTTTGTATTATAACTCTTACTTTTTAAGTGTGCGACCATGATAAATTTATCTTCAATTTGTCAACCAACTTGGCATCAATTTAAGACCGAGCGGTGTGACACCCATACCACTGTTTGTATACTTATGAGGTCGCGTTCTCAAATAAAAATAGTGAAATATATTTTCCTGTTTCCAAGTACAGCATTAGTGCAAGCAAATAACTCTTTCAGTATCATATTAGTCTCCCAACTCGTTCACTCTTTAATTTACGATTTACAAAAGATGTTCATAAGATAAGGAAAATATATAATTAAATGTCTACTGATAATTTAACTCACTTTCTGCTTGGTTGCCATGACAACTATGTGAAACAAAACAAATAAGTGCCAGGTCTGGAACAGTTAATGAGTGACACAACATTGTATACCTCAGTACTTTAATTCCTCTATAGAATATGGTTTTAAATTCACATATTCACAATAACTCAAGATATTACAATCAAACGACAACACTTCTTGAATGCACATTCACCAACGTGTGCTGAGTACAGTATTGTGACGTCATGTCGATTGAGAACAGAGGGAAACAGAAGGAATATCCCTGATTTCTTTTTAGTTTGCAATTTGGCGTAAGGTTCTCATTGGTCAATTTAGTTAAGAATAGGTAGAAAACGTGATGAATATTCATAGTTTAATTCACCGTTTGAACTGGGATTTTAGGACTTCGCAAACAAAAGTTACGGGGCAAAAATAGCCCACACAGTGCGGAAAAACTAGGGTTTTCAAGTGTACTCTCATTGAAAATATCCTAAAATCACTTTTTTAGTTAAAAATTGGCGTAAGGTTACCAAAATATATATGGATTAAGGCATACACCACCAGAAAGCTAACAGTTTAAGCTTTTAAAATGTGGATGGTCCAAAATGATTGACTAAATACACATGAAGATACAGGTCAAAACACACACAAAATGGCTCTTGCGCTACACAGTTAAGGACCCTCTCGGAGTGCCGTGAGCGCTATGTTCCGTTATGACCATTACTTTTTGGAAAGAGATTTAAAGCATCAGTTGATGTGATTGCTACTCTCAAAATCACCTTATAGGGCAGTGATCTCGAAAGAGCGAAATGTAAGGAATATGACTTATCTCTTAAATCAACCAAGCTTAGCAATATTAAGTGTTGTTACATTTCTATTATTCGATTTGTTGTTTACTATCACAAGACTCTGTTTTGGGTGTCTCCTTCATTTAAAATGGCAATCATGTGTTGCTGATCCATAACTCTCTTGTCTGGGAATCAACAACACTCTACATGTCAAAAGAAATTTACAAGTTGGCTGGTTGGTAAAGCCTTTAAATGTAAGAAATTTGAAATGTTTCCATTATGACGTCATTGTGACAATACCTTTCACGTTTCTTGACTTCAAGGATGATGGAATGGATCCAACCGTAATAGTGTCTGGCAGCTTGTATAAAGAAAACCTATGGAAAGAGGTAGAGTAATTATCGTGTAAGATGCAGAAGACGTAGAGGAATGTCCTCCTAGTCATGTTTATTGTTTATAAAATTAATGAAGGTAACAAAGTAAACAGCAAATAACAAGGAAATAAATCACATCTGATTGACCATTCTGATCAGAATTAATTATAATCACAAGTATTGTGTTTCAACGATCCCACGAAAAATAAATTAGAATGGATCATAGAATTGAAGTAGGGAGAATGACGTCATGCGACATTTACTGAAGCCACTCATCCTACTGATGGCGCTTCGCTTGTACGGCAAGAAAGTACCGGCACGTAATACAAACCCTACGTCTTTGACATAGCTAAAGTGATACAGTTGACATAAATCACTCGAAATGTTAGAGTTCATTGGTAAAATATAAATCTAGAAATAATGAAACTAACAGCTAATTTATTGTTTCTTAATATCAAAATAGTTTTAATATGATACAAATAACATTTGAAAAAACTGCAAACACTTCAACTGAAACGGAGGAATAATATAATAAAGAGGGGTAGGGGGGTCGAGGACATAGCAACATTCTTCACTGGACGAAACAACGGAGCCTCCCGGGTGATTTTAGTTAAGGTAAACACAATATGTTGCAATTACATGAACAAGGCAGATATTCCAAGATTCCTTATTATTTAAGTATTTATTCATTATCACCCTTCAATAATGTTATCACATTGCACGCATTTTTTTTTGTCATTGATCTAAATCAAATTGTACAAACTGATCACATTTTTGTGGAGTTGATAAGAATTTCCTTAACCATTACACAATCGAATCTTCCTATTCAACGATGTTCTCAATGAAGAACTGCATGGGTCCCAAATATCAGACTTTATACTTATTACTTTACTTTACTTTATACTTTAAAGTTGATTCGTTGATTCGCAAAAGATTTTTTTTTTCATGGAAGCACAAACACTGATGGGCATTGGAGCATGTGACTTTGATTCTACGCGAGAAACCATTAACCGCTGACATTATGTTAAACCTCTCAAAATTAATACTCTATGCGCTCCCCTTCACAAATTAAAATATTTGAATGTTTTCAACAAACAGTTTCTTTATATCGGTACTTCATTATTATTCTTTATTTATGGCAATGTTTTAGACATAAATGCACTTGTTACAAAAACACAACAACATGAGAGCACTTTTAATTACACAGTTGGGAACTGGTAATTTCCATTAAAAAACGGAGGCCACTTTCCAGGGTTATCAGTGGAGTGGCAAAGCATGTGCCCAATCACCCCCCTATCCCTACCCCACCCACCCCTCTTTTACGGCTCCGTCGCCCGTGACACGGTAAATGGACGGTATCATCGCAAACATTTGCAGTGAAGTCTACACTAAGTGTCTTTATACTGGTGACTTAACCTACAAGTAAATATACCTAAAATATATAGATTGTGGTTTGACATATGGGGATTTTACAACAATCGTTTTACCTCTTTTTCAGCAATCCGATTTTTGTTGGTCATATCATTTAAAATGTTACTATTTTATGGCAAAAACCTTTAAAGATCGACCTCACACAGATCTGGCATGGGGCCGATATGAATTAACCGGGCTGGTGGTAGGGGTAGAGGGAGGGTGTGAAACCTTGAACCTTTGTGATAGCATATTATTATTTTATTAGGATTGTTATGATTGCTAAGAGTTTGGTAAAATACATAAATGTTGTTAAAGGTGTAATTCGTTATAATATCATCCTCTCCTTACAATAAGGCGACTCATCAAGCTAATTTGTTTTTCAGTCTGTCTCAACTAACCCAAATGCCGAGACCTTAATACTAAAACTTGTATGTATTCTGTGAAAAGAATATTTGACAGTTCTGCTAATGTGTTGTTCACTTCAAAATCTAAGCGAAGGATATATACAAAAAGTATTGCCTGTAAGATTCCTTACTATACAGCAAGTTGAGCTTGGCGAGCATGAAATGAAATTATCTGGATTAACCGGTAACAGATATAGTGCATAATATCCAATTAATATGTTCAAGTCTAGCTCAGTATCATCTATTCCTACCTTATATCTGCATTGCACTGCTCTATATGTAAAACACCACTCTGGCCAATGTAAAGAAAATATATAGGTTACAGTACGTACCTCGTATCTAATTAGCATAATAAACGTGTATTTACCGAACTGTTGCAAGTTTGTTTTAATGTAAAAATCTTTTTCTTACAATCGTTTGTTTTCTGTATCTATTCGTTGAGTTGCTCAAAGATGCGCTTTATATAAATATTTCACCTAATATGTTATATGAAGTAAGGGCCATAGCGGACACATCAACTCAATGTATACATATATAATAGAAATATTGATGAACTTTAAATAATTTATATTTTATCGAACAAACCGTTCTTGTGTCAACCTGTCCGCTGCTACAGCATTGACAATTATTAATTTAAGGTTATTTTACTCATAAAAAGGGATCTCCCTGTTTAGACCCCTCCCAACGGACACAAGCCATGTTTGGACCCCCCCCCCCTTTAAAGAAAACAGCGTCAGAAAGGGTAAACACTTTATGGTGCTGTGAAAAGTCATATCAATGTTAGCCTAAGAAATGTTCTCTGACTATTAAGACGAGGACGAAAAACGAGGCTTTTCCCCTCACACCAATGCGGCTTGTCACGTGACTGGTTTAAATATCAATAAGGTCAACTCTAAATAATGTCAAATGTTTTATACAGTGACGGCGTAAGTATCAAATTTAGGAAAAACAACCAATATCGGTTAGAAGTATATTACATAAGCGTTTGGAATTCGTTTCAATCTTTGTATCAATATCGAGAGAGAACATTGGACATTAAACAAAGAGTACTATTTTAGCATATTTTGTGTGAAGAATGGAAAGGTAAAGTATGACCTTTCATCAAGTTCAGCTGTCATCGTTTTCTTTCAATTGGACTTATTGGATCATTATTCTCGGCTTCTTCACACCCTGTATTTAAATTTATCTCACAAAAAATACATTGTTTTATATCATTTAATGCGCAACATTTTGACCTAAACTGAGGGAGATAACGATAATAGCTAATTGCATGATATTGATTCCGGGAACTACATTTAATATCGCAGATTTGATTGGATGCTATTAAGCTTTCATTTTTAGAGTTTTCTACTAAGCTCGCACAATGTGTTATACTCAAAATAAATATTCAATACGGTTTTTTATTAACCATCCTATGATTATTGTTTAGCTCATTGTTTGACACGCATAATGTTATTCTCAATACGAAATTAATCACCCTGTATTTTGTGTTCCTGTTAAACAGTCAAACAAATTCAATTACATTCAACTGTGTAACACACGATGCTAACGATCCAGCAGTGTCCGTTTATGCAAAGCGTTTAATACCGTAATTACAAGACTGCAGCTAAACAATCGGAATCATAAAACATATTTTTATTAAATATCCATTCACTCCCTACTACCAATAAATAAATTGAGAGCTACACAATAATGTGTTATCTAGTCAGACTCCTACCAACGAGAAGTGCAACTTAAATTCAAGAAGATAAACTGAACGTAACAAGAATCAGTCCTTCTTTAACTTGTATTCATAACTTTGTGTTGTCTATAAACCCTCTCTATTCAAGTTTCCTCCGATTGGTTTGCATGGGAACATGTGGGGATACATTAAACAACCAATGAGAGCAATTTTGCTCATTTAAAGTAAAACTTACAAGGAATAACCAACAAATAAGTATGCAAAGACGTATGGCATTAAAATATGTTACTTGGAGGCATGGACGTCGCTAGAGGGGGGTGTGGGGTGTCTCACCCCACCCCCCCCCCCACAATCTTGGTAAAAATTACGATAGTTGGACAATTTGAGTGCGACAGTTAGAATTTCCAACTGTCGGAACTTCCGACTGTCGCCAGCTTCAATTCGGAATTTCCGACTGTCGCACTCTAATTTTTCTGACTGTCGCACTCTTATTTTCATATGTTCTTATTATTTGTGAGTGACATAAAATTTTTAGATCGAAATTTACTTTTAATCAGTCATATTTACCACGTTTTCCTCGTCACATTGAGAAATTGTGTCTCGCGATCCTTATACTCCACCATACAAAACTTCGTACGATTTTGAATACTCTAAAAAATAAAACGTTCGCCAGCTTCAATTCGGATAATTTATGTATTAATTTTGCTATTGGGTTGGTCGACCCTGTTGGCTAGCTTCAAGTAAGTTCAGGATATACTTGTTTTTTTAGCATGGTATTTTGTCAGGGCTCTCTTGATCTTGAATACTCGTCAGCTCCGTTAACTCGATTATAATCGTAATAACATGCAGGCCTACTGATTCAACTACTTACTTAGTTTGGCAGATGAAATTAGCTAAATTTAGCCTATAGCCTATTTCAAACCTACAGTTGGCCATTGCGTCATAAAATACATATCTACCTAACCTCACTCGATGGAATGTCACAAACCGTATGCACAACGACGACGACAACGTGCGTTCTCATACTTTGTATGATTCTTCCTAAGTTGTTGCACGAACAGCATGTTATGAAGCTAAGCTAGCAATCGTACGTGATACGCACTTCCTATAAATACTTATTACACTGCTAATACACGCGGCGATAACGATAATTTCTTTTAGGCCATTGCAAATCTGTCTGTAATACAAAATATGAAAGTTGATATTGTCCTTCAGTTAAGTTCGTCAAATGTATTAAAGTCCAGACATTGGACAATAAACAAGAATCATCCTTCTTGGAAAATTGTAAAAGAGCACTATGTTTGTCTCTCTGATATATTATGTAGAAGAACATGTAAAAGAATTCAAACAGGAAACAAAATCTGCTGATAATATGGTATCATATGATAATGATGAAACTGGCATCAAATTGCACCAGATCGCATCTAAGGACCTTCAATTGTTCAAAAATATCTCAAAGGGGAGGGGGAGACCCCTCCCCTTGTACATTGTCTCTATGGTATACCATTAAAACAATCAATGCTAATCTACGGAAGTTTTAAAGTGCCATCAACATAAGCAAAATAATTGCCCCATAAGGTACAAATGTATCGAAAAAAGTTCGGAACAAAAGTGCAGTTGCGAAAGATTGGGTGTCTGACTGACACTGACCGTATCGTTGACGATTTGTGCGATGGGGGGGGGGGACATGGCAGCAGTCGGAATTTTCTGGCTCCAAAACCTATCCAGTTGGAATTTCACCCACTACACCCCCCCCCCCCCAATCACCAGGCCTTAGCTACGTCCCTGCTTGGAGGATTTCCCCCAATGGATGGTTCGTAGTCACTGCTGTACACCTACTGACCTACTTAATGTCTGTTTCCATGGTTACTTTGACACGTTCACTGACAATGTTTGAGGGGTACAATGGGCACGTGGTTCGTTTACCTGTTTCTATTCATGATGTTAAACTGGTTCGTGTCATCTATTATTATGTTAATGAGATATTTACGGGAGTTCCAGGTGTGGCATTCTTACTATTGACTTGCTTTAGAACATAAATTGTTTGAATCAATCGTCTGTATAATGTAAGCGCTGCATATATTTGTACGGAAACTATTGTAGAAGTAGAATAGGCCTACTGTATGTACTAAAACGGTGATAATGTTATCGGGTAGAAACATGGAATGGATTTGATGGGCTCTCTGGAAACATACATATGAATCTATCCGAGGGGAGGTTAAAGGGAGGGCAGTGGCTGGAGCAGGTATGGTGTCTAAAGGGTGGAGGTGGTTAGACTAAACTTCCTGAAGAGCATACTGAACACGGGGATTGGGATAAAGCATTGATAGTTTAGAAAGTGGATAATCATAGATCTGTATTACATTTTTATTTATAATCCGACCAAGCTATACTGCCAACGTATCATACTTTTCATTGATACATTTTCCGTGGTTACAAGTTACTCCTGGAATGGCAATGAGAATATGACATGCTGAATAATTTTCATTTATATGGCATTTTATTTATGGTATTAGTGAATATTGTTTGCCATGTTTCTTTGGAGTGTCGGGTGAGGCGGGATTGGGCGACTTAAACATTTCTTTCATTATTTTTTAGCAAGGGCGTAGGAACCGGGGGCTGGGGGGAGGGGCGCCAGTCCCCCAGTGAAAAATATGGGGGCGGAAGTATCATTCCGCCCCCCCCCCCCCGCTCCGCAAGTCAGAAAACCCCTTTTTCATTTCCAAATGAGAAAAAAATCTCATTTGGAGTACCAAATTGCATTTAAGGCCAGGTGAAAATGCAAAATTCTTTACAAAATGGAGTGGGAGTTGAATTCCGCTATATTGCACCAAATTGCATCTGAGGCCACCTGGAAATGCAAAAAAAATCCAAAGGGGAGGGGGACACCCCCTCCCCGTAGACCCCTCCCCAGGCCGGCCATCAGTCTTCAGCCCCCCCCACTCAAAAGTACCTTCCTACGCCACTGTTTTTAGTATCACGTCATACACTGTGGATCATATCAACTGAAACATTAACGTGAATATTTAAGGATGGAAATGGGAAACATGTTATGAGGTTGGTCTGAGGAACTGATGAAGGCGAGAGGAGTAGCGATATATTAAACTGAATATATTCGTTGTGTAACCAATGTGACTCATGAATCTTGTCTGAGAAAAAGAAATAAATTAATGTATTAGTGAGGTTAATGTCTCTGTCTATAAAACTACAATATATTCTTAATAGGCCTAAGTGAAGGAAACAATGGACATGACGAAACAAAGAAAACATTTGTAATTGATAATGGAGCTGGAGATAATAATAACAAAACCACTCGGTGACAGGAACAAAGAGGGTGATGATATGGTTAGGGTGGGAGGAGGGTAAAAAATACATTGAAAAGGGAAACTGCGAAGAACAACAAGTGTACTTACGGTTATAGCTGAACGGGGTAGGTAGGGTAAGAATAGATTGGTAAAAAGGAGGAGTCGGGAATGTATTGAGTGAAACCGGTGTTCGAATGGGTTATAAGTGAGGGGTTGGATTCGGGGGAGGTATTCAATTACACTCATTTGTAAAGGGCAAAGCAGGGACATCATGAAACAAGTATCTCGTAATATTTATACGAGGAATATTAAAATATTAAACAGTTCATGTTCAAGTTTATGTATTATAAAAAAGCTGAAGCTCACGATGACTTTTTAAATTATTGTTAATATTATGAAAAAAATAATGAGAATAAATATAAATTTAGCTTATTTCTTGTCAAATTGTATTTCAACTATTAAGAAGAAATTGATGTATGCATTAATCTTAACCTCTGCAATTTATGAGATACGTATTGCCTTTAATGATTTGAAGGGAGTAAAAAATTCAATTTAAATTTTATAATCAACTCCATTGCGATAATTTATTTCCTATTTGATATCTTTTATTTATGAACTAATTTTGAGTAACCTTTTTTTTTAAACTGCGACAACTAAACTGTTTTATTGGTTGCTTGTAAGTAGAGTATTATAATCTGATCACATGGGATTTTAAGTAGAGATTTATATGTTTTTGCTATTTTATTATGATTCTAATAACTATTTTCAATCTCTTTCGTTGAAAAAAATCTTAAATAGATTGAACATAATTGAAAAACAAATATTTTGGAGGTTTCAGCTTGAGAAGTCACATTTATCATAAACTCAAAACCCTATTTTAAAACTCATTGTCCTATATATCTCTTATTTTATCCTAATAAACATTCCTGCCATAATGAAGCCTATTTCTTAGTTAAATTTTAACAATAACTAAACAAAGAACATTTTAAACAACCCCCACCCACCCTCCACCCCTCTCTTACAACATTCTTTTAAAATATACCCTGTTAATCGATTATATTTTGTTTTATTTATTATAACATCCTACATAATTCCTTTCGCGATGACCTAAATATTCAAATAAATCCTACTAAACTAATTAAATCCAATCCTTGACATTAAAATTACAGCAGACTTTACATTCTCTATTGTTCGTTTAATATTCACTTTTATGAATTAAAATAACTTCTCTGTTTAACTGTTATGATGATTCTAACATCTACACCGGAATACTTACCTCAGCTCCTTCAAGCTTGTACACTGTGAGGAGTAAGACAAGATGGCCGCAAACTCTTCATTAGTTAGTCTCCTGTTGTTGTCCCAGATCGACAGCTCCTGGAGAGAACTCAGGATAGAGAGAGAGAGACCAGACTGAAGGATAAGGTGCAGACCAGACTCATCAACTCTAGGAGAGCAGGAATTTAGAAACACACGGGAGATAGGAATCTAGAATGAAAGAATAGACTGATAATAGAGTAGATAGAGATAAATAGATTGGATTTGGTTAGGATTAGAATAGTTATTATAATATTATTAATAAGAAAATGAAACGAAATAAAAATAAGGGAAAGTGGAGCTATAAACTAGGACATTTAGGTTGTGTTTATTTGTAAAAAGGAATTTAGTAAATGCAACGGAAATAAAGGATTGATTTTAAGGGAAGACAAATATTAACAGAATTAATTACATTAGGTTAGAGAAAAATAAAGTAGTAATGTAGGATTAAAGGGTTAGTTTGATTGTTTTACATTAAATGATTAATTAAAGGTTTTATAGCAAGTAAGGTTTAATAAAGTTAGAATGTGAGGCTACATATATATTTCAATTTATTTAGTTATAATAGGAAACAAATCTCAATGACGGGTTGAGAATTTTATAAAAAACCAGAAAGTCAAAAGACTTAGTGATTCCTTGCCCATATGATAAAAAACTTTAGATACAATATTTTCTAACGATCTGAAATGCTGAGCAGAAATGGCAAGTCTTGCAGAATTGAGTAATGCGTACATATGCAAAGAGGGTCGAAGGTCAATCAAACTTCACTTCTGTATAATTCTACTTATTCTGACTATAACCAACAATTGACCTTGAATGACCTTTGACCTCCATGAAAAACAATAGGGATTATCTGCTCATCAAAGGCTACCAACATACCAAGTTAAAGTTCATGAAACTTTTCTTCTTGAGATATTGTATTCACAAGGTTTACAGCCTTTGACCTCTGGTGACCTCAAATAACCATTAACCTCCATGAAAAACACTAGGGATCATCAGCACACCAAAGGCTACCAACATACAAAGTTTAAGCAAATTTTCTTCTTGAGATATCGTGTTTACACGGTTTTCAGACTTTGACCTGTGGTGACCTTTGACCTTCATGGAAAACATGAAAAACCATGCCAGACCCCATCAGTTGGAGTTTCACAAGTTATTGCCCCCAAGAGCCATAATTGACCTTTAATGACCTTGGATTACATAACGGTTATTTAGTAAAATGACCTTTGACCTCCATGAAAAATAACAGGGATCATCTAATCACTAAGAGTTACCAACATACTATGTTTAAAGCTCAAGTCAACTTTACTTTGTGAGATATCGTGTTTACATGGTTTTCAGCTTTTGACCTCTGGTGACCTCAAATGACCTTTGGCTCCCATGAAAAACCATAGGGATTACCTGCTCACCTAGGGCTATCAACACACTAAGTTTAAAGTTCAAGCATCTTTTACATCTTGAGATATCGTGTTTACAAGTTTTTTAACTTTTGACCTCTGGTGACCCCAAATGACCTTTGACCTCCATGAAAAAACAATAGATATTACTTGCTCACCAAGGGCTATCTACACACCACGTTTAAAGTTTATGCATCTTTTACTGCTTGAGATATCATGTTTACATGGCTTTCCCCCTTTGACCTCTGGTGACCCTAAATGACCTTTGACCTCCATGAAAAAGAGTTGGGATCATCTGCTATCCTAGGTCAATCCACAGTCTAATTTTCAAGTTGAAGCATCTTGTACTTCTTGAGATACCGTGTTTACAATTTTTTCAGCGTATGACCTCTGGTGACCTCTCAAATGACCC
Organism: Apostichopus japonicus; assembly: GCF_037975245.1. Lineage (NCBI taxonomy): Eukaryota > Metazoa > Echinodermata > Holothuroidea > Aspidochirotida > Stichopodidae > Apostichopus > Apostichopus japonicus. The sequence continues at coordinate 7,836,413 of NC_092577.1, forward strand.
TTGACCTCCATGAAAAAAGATAGAGACCATCTACTCACTAAGGGCTACCTACATACTAAGTTTGAAATTCCAAAAACTTTGACTCCTTGAGATATTGTGCTTACAAGGGTTTCAGACTTTGACCTCTGTTGACCTCAAATGACCTTTGAACTCCATGAAAAACAATAGGGATCATCTACTTACTAAGGGCTACCCACATACCAAGTTTGAAGTTCATCCAGCTTTAACTTCTTGAGATACAAGCAAAGCGTCACATACACACACACATACATACATACATCCATACACACACACGCCATCACCATCGCATAGATTCCTTTCGGCCTTCGGCAAGGAATCAAAAATGGGTAATCAAGAATTGACATTATTCTATCTTTCCAAAGAAAATATTTATCAAATTTATTTGTGTTTTAATTTAGAACTTTGAGAAGAAAAATGTAGTTTAAATGAAAATATTAGTCACTAATGTAATAGGAATCATGAAAAGGAAACTTCCACTTAAGCTAATGTCAGTTTTTTTTTATAAAGTTTAAGGAGATTTGGAAGAATTATATTTAAATCAATAGGTTGTTTCTTATATTAATTAAAATGCAATATAGAGAAGCAGATGTAGTTCTCATTCAAGTTTCAAGAGAGAAGGTTGATGAGGCTTGAACTCAAATTTAATATACGAATTATTTAATTATTGATCCAAATCCTACTATTCTGCTTGAATTATAATTATTTCCAATTAATACAATTTGTTTAAAAGATGATGTCTACCTGTGTTTGGTTATCAAATTAATTTCTTAGTTACGGTTTAAGTGTGACAAAACTTCTAGTGGATTTTTTTTTTAAATGTAACATTTTCTTTCTTTGCGTTTGTAGATATTCCTAAATTGGGTAACGATTATGATCTTAACTTTCTAAACGTTATCATTTCTTCCAATTAAATAGAACCATCCGCTTTTTATATTTTGTTTACAAATTATATTGTTATCTGGAACACTTCGTATCCTTGAGGTTTTAATTATACAAATTAATTATTACTTTTAAGTTTAATCCGGTTGATTGGATCTTAATGTTATATATTCTGTTACTATGGAGTTCAGAGGGTGTAAACAGTTCAAAAAATATCGATTTACAAACATGAGGGATAAATCAGTTAATTACAAGTTTAGTGAGAGGATGGCGCCTTTTAAAACTAAAGTTGCAGCAGCCTAAAAGAAGTGGCGCACTTTCAATTAAAAAAAAAAACAGTTTAAATATCATGTGGCCATAGGTCTGTTGGCTTGGAAATGATATACGGTTTTTACAATTAAGTGGGCAAAATTAAGACAAAACTAGCTGTGAGTAGAACACCACGATCTAGTTACTGCTGGAAAGACATGGACGAAAGATTTCTTTTTTATAACTATCTATTGCATTTTATTATTATTAAACTTAAATTGGAAAACAGTTTTATAGAGGCTTAAAGCTGTAGGCAAACCTATATTTCACATAAAGTGTCAGGTATCAGGTGCGTATCCAGGGGGGGCGTTGGGGGCGCGCGCCCCCCGGGTAAGGAAAAGAGGAGAGAAAAAAAGAGAAGAAAAAAGGGAAAAGGAGGGGGGAAAAAGAAAAGGAGGAGAGGAAGGAAGGGAAAAGAAAAAGAAAAAAGAGAGAAAAAGGAAAAAAGGAGGGAGTAGAAGATAGCCAAGAGGGGGTGTGCGCCTCACCCAACCCCTTACACCGACAACTCCATTTTTGACGTTTCCATTTTTCCTCTCTCACTATTGTATCTATATAAGTACTATATATGGTCTATCATAACGCGTGTGTGTGTATGGACGCCTTAAACAATTGTACAATTGTGCTATATGGAACCAACTGTGGCTGGTCTTGAACTCGATCGAGTCGTCGGGGTACATGACGCATTTCGGGGGAAGGGGGCGACCGCCCCCCCCCCCCGAGCAAACTTTCTTTATGACATCGCTAGTAATTTCAAAATAGACAATGCTTAGATGCAACTTACAAGGCCTGAGAAGTGTCATTTCCAGCGATCTGGGAGGCATTTTCGGCCAAAATTTTTCTTCTACGCTTCGCGCCAACTCATGGTGGCGCTTCGCTTAGATAGTTTGCCTACAGGCTTCGCCCCTCCCTTGGCAATTACTCGCTACACGCCTGTGTAGTTAAAGGCGTAGGAGCCCAATTGGATTTGGGGGCTGTAATGACTTGCCCGAAAAAGTAGCCAAAATTTTTCGCGCGCGGAGCGCGCGTTCAACATATCGATGCCAATATCATATAAGCAAGCATCGGTCATTACAGTGCATGGCATCGTGTACCGCACGGTCCGTGAAAGTTGCACAGTATACCGATGCTATGTAAACAAACAAATGTCTTATGTAGATGGAGAAAAATCATACAGATCCATTTATGTCAAAACTCTCTTTTACAGTAGTAATGTCGGCCAAGCTTACAACTTTATTTTAATTACCAAGGAGATCATTTTTAAGCTATTCATTGCTATTTTTCTTTCTTTCAGTAGGTGCCCGAAAAGATGGGGAAAAATTTGGTTGCGGGGGGGGGGGGGGAGGGGGGCTGCAGCCACCGCCTCCTACGGGACCTACGCCTATGTGTGTAGTGTTCGGTTTCGATATACCTGATATCGGAAATATCTGCTATTTTTCTGTTCCTTCAACCAAGTTTTATAATAGCCATTATAAGAGGTTGCAATATTTCTACACCAATAAATTAACTCTGTCTGAATTTTAGAAAATTTCCTCACCAACATTCTTCATCATACTTTCCTCTACTCGTGCAACTTTGACCTGTCTGTTAGGGGTTCAAGGAGGTTTTTCTATATTGCTTGTCCATAGATTGAATTTTGTGCAACATTATGGGTATGTTTTCAAGTGATTTTATTCACGAGAAATGTGAATTTTCAAATTCTCAACAAATAATGGGCTTAAAACCTTCAAAAGCGGGGCTTTCGGATATTGTGGGCCGTGACGTAGAATCACCTACAAAAGCAATGATCCATAGGACATGCAATCAGGTCGAACATGATGTGTGACTGGTGACAATCTGCAAAAAGATTATGGATGGAAAAAACTTTTGGGAAACACTTGGTTCTCAGGCAAAAGTGTACATTTTCAAGCCCGAGAAGTGCTATTTCCGGTGATCTGGGGGGTATCAAAACCAGAAATTTTCTTGTACGCTGCGCGCCAACCGATGATGGCGCTCCGCTTAGATAGTAATTCGCGCCCCCCGGGTTAGAAAATCCTGGATACGCGCCTGGGTATACTGGCAGGAGTTAGGTCATTTAACTAATAATCAATTATTTAATAACATTATTTCAGTCAGCCTGCTCGGTAAAAGGCTGCAGGTTTCTTACACAATTGGCTCAAATTTCCGACCTGGTAGATTTAGTAAGATATAGGTGATTACAATAATAATTGTGGAATGTTATATATTGACTTGCATAATGCATATAAGGCTATGTTATGTACGATTAAAATCGAGTTGAACAATTTTCTGTGATTTAAGATTTTTGAAGGGATATCAAAGTTCCAAAGTTTGTCTATGGATACTTTTTCTTAACTAGAATGCAGTAATTATTTTCGAGGTACAGGATAGGCATCAGCTCACCGAGAATGTTAATCGCCGGTTTTATTATTCGCTTAATTTAAGATTCCTAACTTTATTAATAGTCTAGCCTATAGCCTACCTAAGTTTGGCCTGACCTGTGTACACATCCTAGCCTTTGCCTCTATACCATACCGTCAAATTATCTCACTGATCAATAATTTCTGTTTTAGCTATTAACAGCGGTTCCTCTCCATTAAATAATCCATCTTAATTAGCACTCAACAAGTCAATGGTAACATACAACTCCCACGAATTTACTACGTAGGCCTACTCTGCAACCTCACTAATATAACACTAAACCATTCATTGTCAGTGATAGATACTAGATGTGAACAGGTATTCAATAGCATGAGTCACCGATATTCATATATGTACAGGTGTTTCGTAACTTTCGCGAGTGATGTTTGAGATTTATAACAGACATGTTGGCGCCAATAGAAGTAAATGTACGTAGCGTGATACATGCCCGTTGGAAACAGACAGTTTAAAAACTGACGTAAATTGGATATGTAGTACTAAGAATTCAGGGGTCGAGGAAGTAAATAATACAACACAACCTCTATCAAGTAGATGACATTTCATTGACATTTCCCCTAAGCGGTAGGGTACGTGCTAGTCCGCCCCCCCCCACACCCAGTGGCGTAGCTAGGATTTTTTGAGTGGGGGGCCATGGGGGGGCTGTTCTTTCTTGTGGGGGGGGGGCCGGGTTACTATCTGAGCGGGGCGCCACCTTGGTTGGCGAGGAGCGTACAGAGAAAATTTTAGATTTCAGCACCCCCAGATCGCAGGAGATGGCACCTGTGAGGCAAAATAGCAACCATAAAGATGTGCAACTTTGGTGACAGAAATGCAAATTTTTTTTTTCTCTTTCATGCTGACTGGCCTTGCCAACTCAGCCAGACTTTTAACTTGAGTGAAGTTGACATCAAAGGCGTACGGGACCATTTCAGTTTGGGGGGGGGCAGAACTTTTTGTGCCCGAAAGTTCCCGTGACACAATCTAAGCGGAGCGCCACCATCGGTTGGCGCGTAGCGAACAAGAAAATTTTTGGCACACAATGCCTCTCAGATTGCCGGAAACGGCACTTCTGAGGCCTTGCAAGTTGCATCTAAACATTCTTTATTTTATAATCTCACGTTTTAGAAATTTACAGTTCCCCAAAAATTTGGTAAATTAGAAGAAGAAAAAATGGTAACATCACTTTGAAGGGGAAAAATGGGACAGTATATTTATTAAGCTGATATATTTAGTTACCTTATTTATTATTTTAACACAGTACTCAGCTACCCCCAGAAAAACATTGTTCAACGACACGTAGGCGGGATAATGTCGCTGTGTCGGGTGAGACTGCAATTTTTCTCACAAAAAAAGTATAAAATATAACAAAGAATATGATAAATATGTACTTCTAGGCTTGTAGACACTCCCCCCCCCCCACCATCCATGAAAAAGAAAATGTTTCTTTTATACACTCATGTCGGGGATATCCAGGTCAAGGGCGGCGGAAGCACTTTTAATCTGGGGGGGGGGAATTTCGATTGGAATGATGCAGCGTTATATTCAGTACCCTTTATAACTCTTATTGTATTATCTTATTTGTGTATACACATCACTCCATCAACGTCCCCCCCCCCCCCCCCCCCTCAAGGAAAATACGCATACTAGCACTGCAATATCCAATGCGCAAATTGGGAAACAAGGAACAAGTTTTCTTTTGAGACAAAATGAGGTGAAATCATGCTAGTTGCTAATGTAGGAATCTTCCGAATTAGAGTTTTTTTCTTGGTAATATCTTAACAATTTTTTTCCATTCGAAAATGCTTTGAGTTTGACTCACAGAAATTCGTAAAAAGTCACGGGCTTAGCCAGGATTTGCAAAGTTGTATGCACGGCTATCTGAGCGGAGCGCCACCATCGGTTGGCGCGGAGCGTACTTTTAAAAAAATTTTGGTTTTACAAACCCCTCAGATGGCCGGAAACGGCCCTTCCCGAGTTCATTCTGGTTCCCTGGCCTCTTGCTAACTTGAGGCGAATCAATTTTTATGTAGAAAAAAGGCACATTTCTAACCTGAGGAAAAGTGGGGGAGGGGCACGTGCCCCCTTTTTCCCCCCGGTTCCGCCGCCCTTGGTCCAGGTATACAATTGACTAGTTAGAAGAAAAAAAATGATAGTGCAATAAGCGTGGTAGCCCAGATGAACTGCGCTTACGGTGGTGCTACACGGAAATATTCGGGCATCATGATGCTAAATAAAGAAAATCATAGAATTGTCGGGCAAAAATTTGAAAAAGATTCGGGCAAGCTACTGCATATTTATATATATATATATATACATATATATATATATATATTTCTAGAGGACAAGAAATTCGGGCAAAAGTTCTGAAAAATTCGGGCAGCCTAAGAGGAGAAAAAAAAAAATATATATATATATATATATATTCCTTTTTCTCCTCTTAGGCTGCCCGAATTTTTCAGGACTTTTGCCCGAATTTCTTGTCCTCTGGAAATTTAGGGGGCAGTCTGCCCCCCCCCTGCACCCCCCGCCTCGTACGCCTATGGTTGGCATCATTTGTTGTTTCAAGGTGTCAAGGCCTTTCTCCCAACTCAAAGCCCTGTGGGCTACCGGTAGGTTTGCAGGAAATGCCCACATGTGGACTTAAATAGCATTAGAGGAAGGGGATGGAAGACTAACACGCATCGATGTTTCGGTAATGGTCCACATTGGTGGCTCGGTGGTTATTAGGCCATTTATTTGGTTTCTTGAGGCAGCTGTCATCAGAATCTGGGTTTTTGTGCCAATCGAGGACCGATAACATGTATTGGTAGATATCGATATCGCGCAGCACATGCACAAGGTTCGTGGTGTATGGTCGCAACCGTCGCATCGACCATTGCCATGCCATGCTGTATGACCATTCTCATGATTACTACAGATATTGTATTATTCTTATTCTGCCAGATGCAGACGAGAAAATTGTATAACTCTATTTCCCAAATTATTGAACAAAAAATATTAGTGAATCCCACTGATGATTTTTTTTTTTTTTACATTTTTTTTACCCCATTCCCAGTAGGGGGGCCAGTGGGGGGGGCAGCCGATTTCATGGGGGGCCCCGGCCCCCCAGGCCCCCCCGTAGCTACGCCACTGCCCACACCAACGGTTACAATGTGGGCCAAAAGCATTTTATGTACACATTCAGGGGGGTTCCCAACTGACTTAGGTAGGGCCTACATTATCATGGAAAGGTCAGAGTGGAAAGAAGAATTAAAAAACGGAGGAGGTGTGGTTGTTGGCTTGTTGAATGCAAATCTCAGTAGCCCCGTCCTCTGAATTCTTTATGAAAATGTATATGTTAACTGCTGCCCCTCGAGGCATGATTAGACTCAATAAGGTGTAAATTTGGCTCCATACACCATGCAGTTCTGCTATGAACAATTTTTGTTGTAAAGTCGTAATGGGAGGGGGCGGGGAGGGGTGTACACCCGTAGCAGTGGCATCAGTGGCGTAGGAAGGTACTTTTGAGTGGGGGCTGAAGACTGATGGCCGGCCTGGGGGAGGGGTCTAAGGGGAGGGGGTGTCCCCCTCCCCTTTGGAATTTTTTTGCATTTCCAGGTGGCCTCAGATGCAATTTGGTGCAATATAGCACACTTCAACACCCACTCCATTTTGTAAAGAATTTTGCATTTTCACCTGGCCTTAGATGCAATTTGGTGCTTCAAATGAGATTTTTTTCTCATTTGGAAATGAAAAAGGGGTTTTCTGACTTGCGAAGCGGGGGGGGGGGGCGGAACGATACTTCTGCCCCCATATTTTTCACTGGGGGGCTGGCGCACCCAGCCCCCCCCGTTCCTACGCCCTTGAGTGGCATTCTTCTCAGCTGAATGTGACATTGTCCCCCCCCCCCCCCTCCTCTTCTATTCAAGTGTATAATTTGGAAATTTTCTGATTAATGTTGAAATACCAAAATACTTTCGTCTCGTTATTTCAAAAGTTTTTAGAAATGGTAAAATACTGACTTTTTTCCAAACTTGTAGTAAAACAGTATCCTGAAAAAGTATTTGTTCTTTTCCATAAAACCTATGCGACCCATAACACGTAAACACTTTCCCAAGCTGCTGTATTCTATGAATGCATCATTACAAGAAAATTGTCGAGGTGCAAATGATGAATTTACATATTCCAGCATTGTTCTCACTTTTAGATCTAACGAATTTGCCATTTTGTTGTAAATTGCTATGATTTGAATTGGAAGATTGATCATATATCTGAAAAAGAGGGGAATTTCCCGCGTAGCCATAGAAACGACTTGAACAAGTGTCATTTTCAAAATCTAAACAACCAACGACACAGTGTAAAGCAGCGTTTCCAGAACGGTTGTACTGTAGGGTTGTACTTCCCTGTTTGTTTGGTGTGATTCCCCGAAGCAACAGTACTGGCTTACTAAATATGAAGATATTGCAGTTTATTCCAGATGGTGAACATACTGAAAGAAACAGGCCTAGAATATTGCAATAGTCAAAGAAGAAATCCCACGTATGTATTGTGTTCCTCTCAAGTTTCATATTGTTAGGCTATGTACCTACAGTACAACTGTTGTGCAAGGACAGGGACATCATAACGTTAATTTATGGCTTAGGTCTTTTCTAGTCATATACTGCTAGTGCAGCCCAACTTAGCCCTAGTACTAGAGTCCAATGGTTTTAGTTACAATATTCAATACTACCACAATGCTAGCATAAAGCGTGACCTAGGCTCAGCACAATGTACAGTAGATGTTGCTGAAATATGGTGATGCTAGCCTGTTACAGTGTTTGTTGCAGCTTACAAGTTGAAGCCTGGGAGATTTTCCTCCCTCAGAATACTTGGATCATATTAGTTGATTGAAGTAGTGTTCTACACTTGCGACATCACCCAACTGTTCGAAAGGTTTTAGTCAAATTTAGTCATAAAAACCTACTCTTCAAGTACAGTACTCTTGAGTTGTTTTCTCTCTTGGGATATTGTGGATTTAAGTGCTAACAAGGGCGTCGGAAGCACTTTTAATCTGGGGGGGCACCGACATCAAAGGGCACTTTGCAGAAATTTGATTGGACTGATGAAGCCTTATATTTAGTACCCTTTATAACTCTTATTGTATTATCTTTTTTGCGTATACACATCACTCCATCAACGCCCCCCCCCCACCCCTTTCATAGAAAATATGCATACTAGCTCTGCAATATCCAAAGTTGTATGCACGACTATCTGAGCGGAGCGCCACCATCGGTTGGCGCGGAGCGTACAAGGAAATTTTTGGTTTTACAAACCCCTCAGATGGCCAGAAACGGCCCTTCCCGAGTGTTCATTCCGGTTCCCTGGCCTCTTGCTAACTTGAGACACCTCAATTTTTATGTAGAAAAAGGGCACATTTTTAACCCTGAGGAAAAGTGGGGGGGGCACGTGCCCCCCCGGTTCCGCCGCCCTTGAGTGCTAACCTGCCAGTGAGTAAAGGTCAATGAAATGCAAGGTTTTCCAGAGATTGAGATTCCATATTCCATATCATATACAAGCATTATGTAGTTTGTGTCACCAAAATACTCAGTGGGGGCTATAGCACCCCTCTCAAAATACTGCAGTGCTTTGCACCACCCTTACTGGTCCAAGACAACCCATTATTGGAACATATCCATAATTTCCAGGGTTTGTGCTGATAATGCTCATTTCCTAATGACGTATCTTCAGCTTCAATATCACTTTTACATACTTTTACATAATTTACTTACTAAAAGTGTAGGGTCTTTTACAGCTAACATGTGAAGTTGATTGCCCACAAAGACTGCTGTAGTGTCACATTGCTATCAGAATGCAAAAGTTCCTAGAACTTTCGTTAAAGCTTCAGAAACCAAACACTGTACTGTATAATCACTAAATTAAAAAGATCAACGATTGGATCAAAGTGGAACTGCTACCATGGGTTTTTCTTTGTTGTGAGTATCCTTTTGTTTCTGAAGTCGTCTGAAATTTCTGAACAGCTAATTTGATTGCATGTTAGTGTTTCACTTTTGATTTAGAAGTCACTGAGGCTCGAACTGCTCCATGATGTAATAATTCAACCGTAGGGAGAAACCCTCTAGTGGATATGAAGACACAGGCTGTACTGGATAGAGGAGAGCAGGACCTATCAAGCTTCTTTTGGTATCCTACTGTACACCTTTTGATGTGCACAGAGTTCCATAGGAATGGTAAGAATGTTCAAAGTAATCTGGTTTGTTGTGACTTTATTCACCAAACTGCTGGCTAGCAAGCATGGTTAAGGAAGTTAAACTCCCATGCCACTCTTTATCACTATCATGTCATGATAACATTTCTTCCTTGCATATTTGAGAGCTAAATACTGTTTAAAATAAACACATTTAGAGGGCATTCAAGGTTATACAAGCACTGGCATCCATTAAGGTGGTGAGCACTTGCCACCCCCCCCCCCTCCATGGGCTACACTAGGGCTTCAAAATCACTATCAGAGAACATAAAATATCTGAAAAGTAAAAATGCCTCAGCTGGACTCCCCAGGGACTCCCACCAGGGCTTAGATTTATACTTCATATAATTTATATTTTTCTCTCTAACATGTAAATACATGCTTTAAACCTAGTACAAGAGCATAAGAAGTCAGAGATGTTACAGGGCTCTTCTGAAGCACCCAGCTAGGGCTCAGATATACATTCAACAGAGTAAAATGAGATTAAGTGCTTCTATTCCTGACATGTCCACATGTGCTTTAAATTGCTAGCAGTTTCAAAAAACTATGTGAAAATACTAAAGATTTGGAGAGCTTTGCAGTACTCTTGTAAGTCCAGCCACTATAAACAGAGAACACAATTGGAAATACTTCCTACTAATCTGAGTATATACAGCTGTCAATACAGAATTGTCACTTGCTGAGCCAGTCACTGTAGTTGGTTTTAAAAAGTCTAATTGGTCTCAAAATTGAACTAACTTCACCCACTTGAGTACGGTGGCTTAATAGGGACATAAGGGGAAAATAAGTGTCCCCAAATTTCACAATGTTGACTTTTTTTATCTCATAACTATTTCAACTCAAAATTGTGAGGTTACAAGTGTCTTCATTTGCCAAATTTGTGGAAAGAACTGACCATATTGGATAGCTATTGACCAGCTGAACAGGGAACTCTATAAACCTTTGGTGATCTAAAATCTGGAAAAAGACCCCCAGAGAGTGGTGTAATTAGGTCAATGTAGACAATGCAGTCTACAGGGGCCTGGTGCCATTAAATGAAGAAAAATAATATAAAAACACCCATCCACCAAAGCTGACACACTAAATTAGATACAATTACAGTATCTCCTGATGAGTGGAAATTAAAAAGACATTCTGTCCTCAATAGGAAAGAAGGTGCGAAATTTCACAAATTTCTCACTAAAGCCCACACCATGCATGGTTGGCTTTGTGTGAGGTTTGACTCTCCTATGGGAGCTCATTTACATCACTGCACCACACCTTAATATGCCACTTCCACTAAACAACGGACAATCCGGTTCAAGTTTGATGGTTTACTGGTTAATTGTTTTTACACTTACCTGGTTATTGGAATCTGAAGTGTACTTTCCTTCATCTGGATTTTTTTTTTCTGTGAACGTCCATGTATACAGGGTAGTTAGCCAGAGACATACACATAGCTATTTCTGTCGACATTATCAATATCTACTATCAGTAGAACTTAAATCTCATTAACATCATTTTCTTTTCTTCATTAGGTTAACTAGAATTATCCTGAAGCGAGCTATTAGGGGATCACCTACTCCACTTGTAGTTACCTGTTGTTGATGGAAGTGTTCATACTGTGCTGACAAGGACAATGAATGTTTCATCAGCTGATATTTCCTCCATGTGATGGCAATCATATTAATGGTTAGTGTAGAACAGTGATAGTAATGTTTCAAGAACCTCTGGTAGATTTTATGGATAGCATTGCAGATCAAGAAATACTCTTTTATCTCCATTCACTCTCACTAAAAGAAATTTATACAAAGTTTTAACTCATCCACTCAAATACAACTGACAGAATTATTCCCTAGTAAGGACATAAAAATGATCGGATTCTTGCTGGATTAATCCAGTTTTTGGTACAGTTTGTTTTTAATGAGCTTGCCATGACACAATAGCTGCCTAAACACCCTCTGGTACATTTTACCATTTGCCAAAGTGAAATAAAATTGCCTCCTAAGACTCAAATGAATAAAGTCTTCTAGAACTCCTGACACTCCCAGAATGGTTAGACTGGAAAACAACTTGTTTGTTTGTATGAAAGTAGTTTGGGTTACCTACAAATATGTCTTCTGTTTAGGTATTTATTTCCTTCAGATTAAAACCAAAAACTAGAAATACCATTTTAGATATTCTATAATGATGGAAACATTAAAGAAGTCAACTCAGACTTTATTGCTGAGCTATGTGTTAGAGGTATTTGTAATGACTACTCCATCAAATAAGAAAAAAACACCTTGATTAATTCAGGTAAGTCACACATAGGTCACACAACTATGGATATAATCTTGAAATGTAATGAAATTTATTTGTTATGATGGTTGTTTACTGTAGCACAGTAGAGATGACTGTTTTAAGGATTTGCTTAAATGTTGGAAATATGATTCGAAACACAATTGGACAGTAAAACACAAATCAACTCCACCTGTGATATTCATCTCAAAGATGTCTATCATACAGGCTAAAAATAATGGTTGGGTTTGCTTCTCCCTTAATTCTTTGATATTTTTCTCCACACTCCTGATAAACTGTTGCACACCAGTTCTAAGATCCACGATCACATCCTGTGAGGCTAAACAAGCATTATTCAAGTAAGGTGTACACAAAACCAGTGACATTGAGAGCCAGCTACAGTTCCATGCCAATTGTGTCACCAGATCCAATTGTTTAAGTCTTTGTTTATCCAAAGTTAAAGTATATCATTCTTTATAACATATTTCACTGGGCACTTAGCTGACAACTGTAGCCACTACCCAACCCCACCCTCTCACACCAGGACTGCACAAAACAAAATTTTATAAAATAACAGTATATTGTAGAAAAATATGTACTTTAACTCAATCAATTAAAGTACAATGTCATCAATTCAGAAATCCTACAAATTTATCAACCTATAGACAGTATAATGAACCATTGGTTCCTAAATTATGTGACCAGAATCCTTCATGTTTTTTTCAGGCTCCATTTTTTTCAGGGTGTCTTTGTTTTAGCTCTTGTTTCTCAATTGAATATAAACCAGACTGGATTGCTAGTGGTATTTTGCCTAAAGTTTGTATTGAAGATTCAATGCTTATCTCAATTTCAAATTATGTTTCTTTATATTTCAATTAGTTTGGTGTGAGGTGAGCTGCATATACACTGTGGGAAGCATTTTAAGACCTTGAACTCATCTTGTACAGTCTATAGATTTGTATTCTAGTTTCTCCTAGTTGTATCAGTTTATTTACATTGTTATTATAATTATAACTGAGTATTTTTTTTTGAAACTACAGTAGCATACCATATGTTTATAATACTGTAGCTGTGCTCTGTGTTTGCCAATGTTACATGATGGACTGCAGCTACTTGCAGACCGGGTGATTATAATTTACATTAATAATAACTTTATAACTGATGACCAAATGCATTTTGTTTTTTCTCATCATCAGGTAAACTGGAGTTATTCAGTCCTGAGATCAGCCTTCTTAGGGATTTACCATATCCGGATTACAGCTTTTGGAAGAAATGTGTACAGTTTACTGTACATCAGCAGGGTAATGATTGTATGGTCCACCACCTGATTCTTAACCACACCCACCCATCCCCCTCTTCAATGAGAATACAAGTGTTTAATTGGATATTTTTACTCCATGATGTATCAGATGATCCCTTATGGGAAATTTCCCCAACGGAAAGTCTATCATCCAGCACCCCCTTCCCCCACCCAACCCCCATCAATGCCAATCACTGCAAAACAAGACATAACATGTGAACAATCTAGTTAGAATACTGCTGAAGGTTGTGCCTTAAACTCAGGGATTACATCTCTAATCTTTCAAATCTGACCAATTTTAATGGTCATTAGACATCCATTGTTTCATGATGAAACAGTTCATTCCCATTTGAGCATCTAATGCTAATGAAGGCTTTCTGTTGTCACTGTCTCCAGGTTGAGTGGATATTATGTAATTTATGACAAGGTCCACCCATCCCATCATATGAAATATTTGTCATGGATAATGATAGGAATTGAGTATTGCACTATGACAAGCAACAGTTTATGATTCTATCACAAAAGATCGTACAACACAATATGACAAGTTCTTGTAGGATTCAGCATGTTATGTCATTTGAAATCCGTAGTGCATTTGTATTCTTTTTATGTTCTTAAAGTTATTGTGTAATGTAGTAATTCTGTTAAAAGGGGGGGGGGTGTTGCATCAGGTTGCTGTCTATTGGCAAAGTTGGAAATGAAGTAACTGGGAAAGTTTTGAAAGCAAAAATAACAACATTTATATAATAGAGCAGCCTCTGCTTCACACTGGTATACCCAATATTTGACAAAAGCAATCCTGACCAGTAACTATGCCTAACTTGGCTATTTGGTGTTCATACAAAGATGAACAACTTCATTGGCCTGCTGCACCACATAACGCTAAAAGTACCAAATTAGAAAGTGTGCTGATCAATTTCGTCTAATCCAAAGGATTGCAAACATGTTACCAATGTTAGCCTATTATTTTGTTTTGGATAAATTTTCAATAAAATGACTGAACTTGCAATTATAGAGTTGTTTCAGGGACACAGAATCATCATAGCATTAGCTTGTGTATCTGTGAGCAATGGAATAACTGTTGAGTAAATATTAAAAAGACACACTCAATAACAAAGGTTTTATTGTTTGCATTAAAGCATATCTAGTTCTGATATTCTCAATATACAATAATTGACAACTGATTCTTATTGTCTTTGTCTTCATCTCCTCGTTAGGTAAATGTGGATTAATCAGTCTTGAGATGATCTTTGGGCTCACCTAATGCGGATCTTGCACAGAATGGTTTACAATATATATAGCTGATAGTAATGGTAAGTGTATAATTATTGTATAGCAAGACTGGTAACTAGCTGGGTTGTAGATATAATTAGATTTGAGTCTGGGTAGAAAGTGACTTTGTTATACTGCCTAATCCTGGAGGAACAGTAATTGTTTTGAAACTTGCTTGATCAACAAACTCCCTAAGGGCCTAAGGGAAGATAAGGTAGTACTCAGTCTTTACAATGTTGCCACACTCCTCTGTATTACCAGCCTTACTTCCACAAAAATGTAGTAATGTACCTACTTGAGATAATATCCTTTTGATATAAACACAAGATTTGCTGAGGCTAAGAAATATATAAATAATTTAATATTAACCATGTATACTGCATCAGGAAGTGAGTCAGTGTTATTTACTATGAAGCCTACAGTATGTGCTTCCACTTGCTATATGTTACATATGTAACAATTAAGTCTTTGTTAATAAAATGTAGAATCACTAATTGGAACCATATCTCCCTTTCCATTCTAACATTTCCTACCTACCCATCTCAGTGCATCTAAAACTCAAGAAAATTGATATCAAATTTAAATCTGGAGATAATCTAGTCTTTGTGCCATTTTCCAATGAGGTATATAATTTCCATTCTTACCCATTGTTTAATAGTGTTGATAGATTCTCTTAATGTGTTTTGTCTAAAGATGGTACATTATTTGCACTTCAGCTATAGTACTGGCCATTCAAGAGATATTTCCATCAAACTCAAGCACATGTGCTTTCTACATCTATTTTCTGTTGCAGATAGCTCAAAAATTTGGTAGAAAACTTCCAGCAATTGTTAAAAGTTGTTTTATTGGCAAGGGGAAGGGGGAAGGGGGGCTTCAAACTCTTCGGATGTAACATCAGTTACCACTACAACTGTTGTAAATAACTAATTGTATTGATTAGCTCAGATGCTAAACATATTCTTAAAAAGCAGCTAAGGTGCTTTGAATAATGATATTAGTCCTGTGCTGTTAGCTCTGTCAGTCCAACAAACCCCAATATAGAAACAGAAATAGAACAATATATATATGCTGCCGGGCCATTCCACACCAAGTGGTCCCAACATGGAAAAATCAGAAAGGGTTATAAGTTGTCTCTCTTTGTGTTTAATGTAAAGTAAGTAGGTTAGATTTTCATAAACGGTTAAAGTTTTCTTCTTCTGATTTCTCAATCTTGGATTATAGCAATGAGTATCGATCTCAAACTAAAGGCACATTCACAGTGAATTATCAAACAATAATTGAAAGTAGAAGAAATCCTTAAATGAAAGGAAAGTCCAAGCTTTCTTTTAATGTGGCAGTTAAATGCAGTCTGCTTATTTATCTAATAACACAATTTAACAAATTTCCTTTATTACTGGTAACACAGATTATGTTAAAAATGCCACACTCTGGCTGTGACTTACGTGACAAAAATAGAAGGGAATGTTTTCCTCCAATAATATATAGTGTGTGAGAGCAAAGTGAGCTACAATTGTAAAGGTAGCTATAAAGGTTGATCTGTAAAACCACCACTTTTGATCTATGTAACAAGCTTTAACAAATTTAGGGACTCCGGAAGTGTGTGACTTACGTGACATCACGTAAGTCACAAAGGGAAGTGTAACTTACGTGACAAGTTTATTCTCAACACTTTCACACAGTTTTGATGTCTTCTATAATATAACAGGTTTATGACACCTTCCTATTTATCAAAGATACCTACTCAGTTCTAAAATGCAGGAACAACATTTATAATGTGAAGTAAAATGGAAAGGTTACATAAGTGAATTGCAAAAAATGGCTCAAACAGCTCAATCTTAGAACAATATTACTTGTTACCTTAAAGTCTCATGACGTGTTTGCCAAATTTAATCTTCAACTTTTCCAGCTAACTGCACTGAAAGCTCAGTGAAAATGTTACCCTTCTATGCTGTTTCCATATCAATATTCATTATTTTTGATTCCTTGCCGAAGGCCGAAAGGAATCTATGCGATGGTGATGGCGTGTGTATGTATGCGTGGGTGTATGTGTGTGTGTATGTGACGCTTTGCTTGTAAACACGGTATCTCAAGAAGTTAAAGTTGGATGAACTTCAAACTTGGTATGTGGGTAGCCCTTGGTAAGTAGATGATCCCTATTGTTTTTCATGGAGGTCAAAGGTCATTTGAGGTCAACAGAGGTCAAAGTCTGAAAACCTTGTAAGCACAATATCTCAGGGAGTAAAAGTTTTTGGAATTTCAAACTTAGTATGTGGGTAGCCCTTAGTGAGTAGATGGTCTCTATCTTTTTTCATGGAGGTCAAGGGTCATTTGAGAGGTCACCAGAGGTCATAGGCGGAAAAAATTGTAAACACGGTATCTCAAGAAGTACAAGATGCTTCAACTTGAAAATTAGACTGTGGATTGACCTAGGATAGCAGATGATCCCAACCCTTTTTAATGGAGGTCAAAGGTCATTTAGGGTCACCAGAGGTCAAAGGCGGAAAGCCATGTAAACATGATATCTCAGCCAGTAAAAGATGCATGAACTTTAAACTTGGTGTGTAGATAGCCCTTGGTGAGCAAAAAATATTTATTGTTTTTTCATGGAGGTCAAAGGTCATTTGGGGTCACCAGAGGTCAAAAGTTAAAAAACTTGTAAACACGATATCTCAAGAAGTAAAAGATGCTTGAACTTTAAACTTTGTGTGTTGATAGCCCTTGGTGAGCAGGTAATCCCTATGGTTTTTCATGGGAGCCAAAGGTCATTTGAGGTCACCAGAGGTCAAAAGCTGAAAACCATGTAAACATGATATCTCAAATAGTAAAGTTGACTTGAGCTTTAAACATAGTATGTTGGTAACTCTTAGTGATTAGATTATCCCTGTTATTTTTCATGGAGGTCAAAGGTCATTTGGGGTCACCAGAGGTCAAAGGCTGAAAACAAACTCCCATGGACAGGGTCCGACATGTTTTTTTTTATAAATATGCTCATTTTAGGAGATACAAGGCAAAGAAAAAAATGTTTGTCAATATTTTAATATATGATAGAGCTCTGTGTGCTCTATAGACGAAACTAACTCCCACTTCGATCGGACACCTGGTTCTTAAGTTATGAGGTGCCAATGGTTGGATTTGATACCTTTTTAGCAATAACATTGTGTATGTACATATTGGAGTGCATAACAATTTAAGGATGGAGTGCACTTCATTAAGGGGAACATTTTTCATAAAATCGCCATCTAAGGTCATTCAAGGTTGCTTATGGGCAAAAAAATGTCCACTTACGTTAATTTTTGCAACAACTTCCAGTGACGAAGTCTGACATGGCTGATATTGGGACATATTGTGAATGAAGTAGGTGCACGTTTTACTAAATAACCGTTATGTAATCCAAGGTCACCAAAGGTCAATTATGGCTCTTGGGGGCAATAACTTGTGAAACTCCAACTGATGGGGTCTGACATGGTTTTTCATGTTTTCCATGAAGGTCAAAGGTCACCACAGGTCAAACCGTGTAAGCACGATATCTCAAGAAGTAAAAGTTGCTTAAACTTTGTATATTGGTAGCCTTTGGTGTACTGATGATCCCTAGTGTTTTTCATGGAAGCTAATGGTTATTTGAGGTCACCAGAGGTCAAAGGCTGTAAACCTTGTGAATACAATATCTCAAGAAGAAAAGTTTCATGAACTTTAACTTGGTATGTTGGTAGCCTTTGATGAGAAGATAATCCCTATTGTTTTTCATGGAGGTCAAAGGTCATTCAAAGTCAATTGTTGGTTATAGTCAGAATAAGTAGAATTATACAGAAGTGAAGTTTGTTTGACCTTCGACCCTCTTTGCATAGATATGCATTACTCAATTCTGCAAGACTTGCCATTTCTGCTCAGCATTTCAGATCGTTAGAAGATCTTCTACCTATAGTTTATTATCATATGGGCAAGGAATCACTAAGTCTTTTGACTTTCTGGTTATTTGTTTATATGTCGATAAACAACAGATTTCTTAACAAGTCTATAGATTCTACAAAATTCAATCAAAATGTGCAAACCCAGCCGACAGAGATGGGCTAATCAAATCTCTCTGTTTTGTTAACAACAGTTATGCCTAGGTCTACTTTCACTTTCGTGGCTCTCCTGTGGTAGATTCGTTCTTTTGAATAGTATCTTTCTGTCGGTCTTACTGATGTAGCTTGCAAAATTGTATCATTTCATTCCATTGCAATGAATAAACAGGTATTTTCAAGAATTTCCTCCGTTAATTGGGTAAAAATAGTGGACGATAAGAGTATAAGTATAGAGTATAAGTAAAGTAGGTTACATTTGTGTAATGAACGTGCTGATATGGGCGGTTGCAGTGTTTTACAGTAAATCGTTCGTGCCATACGGGTAACAGAAAATAAATTTCTTTTGTTTGATTGCGAAAGTTTTTCTCCATTAAACCCCCCTGGTCAGAGTGCATTTAGAAGTTAAGAAACATTGAATCTGCTTCGGAACTTTGTTTTATGAATTTCATCAGCAAACACATATTGAGACTTTAAGTTCTTTAAATGTGAATTGCAGTCTACCCCTGAACTGCACAAGGTGCTTCAGGGGGTGAAATTTGTCTTAATAATGTTTTCGGGCTAGTTGGAGATTTTATCTACCGAAAGAGACCATTTCCATGTTGTGGTGGTCGCAGGCACCATATTTGTAACCTCTCCTGGGTACAGTACATCATCTTATTTTACAACAACCCAGTCATCTACCTTAATATGAGAGGTCAGAGCTGGAACTACAACATAAGTAACTGACATTAGTGGATCTCCTTCAGTATTTATGTGGTTTTCCACATACACATCTTGCCACCTTCTGCCTTTACCACATGGATTTATATCCATGGATTAATTTTTTTAATCCAAATTCCCAAAAGTGACTAAAATGTTACCAAAAAGCTTAAAATTATAACCAAAAATGTAGAAATACAAATACATTAGAAGTATTCTGTATTAACTAGTCTAGAGAAACTTGTTTACTCCTAATTGAGAAACTATTTAGCTACTGTAGCACTTAAACAGATATTTTGCAAAACTAGTCTGTAGGACTTTTTATGTACAAGTGAACACTTAGATTCTATTTTTATGTGGAATAGACCCCTCCCCTACCCCCAATCTCAATATAATGAACTTGTAAAGATATCCTTAGCCTGTGTTACCTTGTATCTTTGGAAACTGTGAGAGGAAACTGAGCAGTTTCACACGTGTGACTTACGTGACAATTTTTTGTGACTTACGTGACGTCGCTAATTTGCATACGAATACCGGTATTAAAGGAATATCAATTAAATTTTACCTTGAAGTTATTCCTCAATGTGTCTTTTTCAGATGTAATAGGCAACTTAACAGATTTTTCTCAATACTTCACAGGATTTATTGATTTCTTTCAAAAAGTTGAAATTCTTCATTTCTCTCAGTGACTTACGTGACACAAGTTGAGGGCGCTATAATTCGCAATCAGAAAGCATTAACGTTTTGCAGTGGTGACAGAATTTATTGTAGGTATTCTAAGTTCAGGAATGATAGGCATATGACTTTACTCTAGACTTGCACTGAACTGGAGATTGAAAACAAGTGTACAGTAAAATGTCTCTCTGACTTGTGACTTACGTGACGTGGAATGGCCCTGTACAGTATACACACTGTACACGTATGTACTGGTTAAACATTCCTTTTAAATAATTAAAAGTCTTTTAATTTAGTGAATTAGCAATTTAAGCATACACTACATTGCAAATATTTAAAAAGACATTGAAATATGCACAGTATGCACTATGCAGTGTGCACTATATATGTGTGTACATGTTCAGTACAGTGTTATTTTACACCAAGCACCATTAAATACACACTGTCCAAAATCATATACAGTAAACACTGTACATGTATGTACTGGTTAAACAGTCCTTTTAAATTATTGACAGTCTTTTAATTTATTGAATTAGCAAAAGCATTCACTACATAGCAAATATTTAAAATGACATTGAAATATGCACAGTATTGAATGGAATGACCAGTACATATACATGTACAGTGTGTACTGTACATGTTTGTGGACAGTGTGTATTTATTTAGTGCTTGGTGTAAAATAACACTGTACTGAACATATACGTTAGCTCTACAGAAACATGCTTGCGAGGGCAAACAGTGGTAACATTGTATCTTTATTCAAGGAGGCCATGTTAAACAACATTAGAAACTATTGAAATGTTATTAATTAAAAGTGTTCTGTCTAAAACTCTGACTCCCTCCAACCCCCCCCCCCCCAACACCCTCCCCATAGTGCACTATGCAGATTTGTATACAGTATGTGACTTACTTTTACTGCATAGAGACTGCATAAACATGCATTCAAGGTATACTTAATTATTTGGTATGGTTATCTTCTGCTTCAAATTGTCTGTATGCATGTAACCCACCCACTTCCACCCACATCCTCTACCCAACATATCAGAATAGAAAATTAATGTGAACCAGTGCGTACAGTGTGCACTATATATGTATATATATATATGCAAATGAGAAAAGCTTCATCCAATGAAATTGCAGCAGCACTGTGGACTTGGACTGTTGTTATGTCATGTGTGTATGGCATGACAACAGTGTTATATGCAAATGAGGAAAGCTTCATCCAATGAAATTGCAGCATCCATGAAAATGCAGAATGTCACACACGTGACCCAACAATGTCACACACGTGACCAAAAAATCATGGCACTAAAACTGATTTAAAGTAATTCCTATGGAATATCAAATCAGTGCTGTTCTGTGGTCATTACTAGAGTCAACATTTGCACTGCAAAATTGCATACTATGGAATGAAAATTCAGAATGTCATACACGTGACCCAACAATGTCACATACGTGACCGAATTTTTTTTAGCTTATGTAGTATTATGCTAATTTTTAGAAGTGAAATATTTAGGTGAAATGTCTTTTTAGAATGGAAACACATTAAGGTAGTAACATTAGAAATTAGGTTTATCCAGCCCTGTTAGAAACTGAGGAATTTGCCAATGTTTTTTTGTCCCAAAAAAGCCAGTTTCATTTCACGTCACACACGTGAACGACCTTTATATGACCTGTGCCAGCACATGAATGTTCTGATTTTGGCTAAGCTATATGGTTTTGTAAAAGAGTCCCCTAGTGCATACTTTAGTACTACAATCAACCCAACTTTCTTTACCTAAAAGTAGTTACTTAGTTGTAAGGTGCAGATCTCCCCATTTTTCGTCACACGTGACCGAGAATGGTCCTTTTACTAATTTTACTTTGTAATTTATTTTGAAACTACATTAGCATACCGTATGTTTATATTAGCTGTGTTATTTCTATGTGGTTGACAATGTTACATGACCGAATTCTGCTACTAGCAGACTTAGTTATGACAATTTAAATGAATAATAACATTATAACTGATGACCAAATGCATTTTGTTTTTCTCATCATCAGGTAAACTTGAATTATTCAGTCCTGAGATCAGCCTTTTTAGGGATTTACCAGTTTCGTATCCGGAGTACAGCTCTTGGAAGAAATGTGTACAGTTTACATGAGCAGGGTAATGATTGCATAGTCGACCACCTGATTCTTACCCACCCACCCAATCCTCTCCCTCTGCCATGCGAATGCAAGTGTTTAGGTGGATATTCTTACTCCATAAAGTGTCAGATGATCCCTTATGGGACATTTCCCCACTGGAAAGTCCTTCATCCAGCACTCCCTACCCCGCAAACCCCCTTCAATTTAATTAATCCCAGACAAGACATAACATATTAACAATCTAAGTTTAGATACCTCTAAAGGTTGTGTCTTAGACTGACGGATTCTGTGAGACCTCTTTTGTTCAGTGTTTCTCTAATTGTAGCATCATCTCTACAAATTGTACCATAACTGTACGTTTCAAGAGGAGTAAATTCTGATGTGATTTCTATATTATAGCCATGGTCATCTCCAATCTTTGAAATCTGACCAATGTTAATGGTCATTAGACATCCATTGTTTCATTATGAAATAGTTCATTCCAATTTGAGCATCTAATGCTAATGACGGCTTTCTGTTGTCACTGTCCCTATGTTTGAGTGGATATTATGTAATTTTTGACAAGGTCCACCCATTGCATCATATTAAATAGTTGTCATGGATAAATATTACAGGTATTGATTATTGACAAGCAACAGTTTATGATTCTATCACAGAAGATCATACAACCAGGCATGAGACTCTTCCGCGGAAACGCGGATTTCCGATTTTTTTTCTTCTCATTTTCGCGTTTTTTCTCGTAATTCGCGTTTTTTATTATTTTTTTTATTTAATTTTTGTTTGGTTTTTTGGGGGTTTTTTTTTTTTGCCGAACATGCTGGACTGTGAAGGGAAGGAACACCGAATTTGACCAGTGGTGGAATCAAGTAGCACAAAGCAAGCAAAAAAGCCTTTTTTTGGTTCAAAAAATGGATAAATTATACAAGCAGAAATTCCACACTTTTTTGGCGAGTTACGTGATGTGATAGATTCCATCTAGAGTCCACCATTTTGCATCTAAGCCCTCCTTAGCTGACAAAAAATTTCTAAAGGGGAGGGGGACACCCCCTCCCCTTTGTCCCCCTCCCCTTAAACCCCTCCCCCAGGACGGCTATCGATAAATTTCAGATTTTTTTTCCCCGGCTCAGTCTCATCCCTGTACAACACAATATGACAAGTTCTTGTTAGGATTCAGCATGTTATGTCATTTGACATTCTTAATGCATTTTGTATTATTTTTATGTTCTTAAAGCCATTGTGTAGTTCAGTAATTATGTTATAAGTGTGTGTGAGGGGGGGGGGGGGGTCAGGTTGCTGTCTATTGACAAAGGTGGAAATGAAGTTACAGGGACGGTTGTGGAAGCAAAGACAAAAACATGTATATATGTCTTAAAACAGCCTCAGCTTGACACCGGTATACTGATTGTTTGACAAAACAAATCCAGACCAGTAATTAGGCCTAACTTTGCTTGACTTCAAAGTAACAAAATTAGACATTTGGTGTTAAAACAAAAAAACAGTCATGTTAAAAGTACCAAACTAGAAAGTGTGCTGATCAATAAGCCTAATCCATAGGATTCCAAACATGTTACCAAATTTAACCTCTTGTTTTGTTTTTGGGTAAATTTTCAAAAGCTGTTCAACTTGAAAATACAAAAGTGCCTTTCAATGAATAAAATGAATTTGCAGTCTATTGAGTTGTTTCAGTGACACAATGTCATTTTAGCATTAGCTTGTATATCTGTGAGCAATAGAAAGACTGTGGAGTAAATATTGTAAAGACATACTCAATAACAATGGATTTTATTGTTTACATTCAAACATATCTTGTTCTGATATTCTCAATATAGAATTAGTGACAACTGATTCTTATTTCTTTTGTCCTTACCTCCTCATTAGGTAAATGTGGATTAATCAGTCTTATGACGATCTTTGGAGGTCACATGATGCGGATCTTGCACAGAATGGTTTACAATATGCTGATGGTAATGGTAAGTGTATAATTAGTGTAAAGCAGGACTGGTAAGCTGGGTTGTAGTTATAATTAGATTTGAGTCTGGGTATAAAGTAACTTTGTTACTGCCTAATCCTGGGGAAACAGTAATTGTTTTGAATCTTTCTTGATCAGCAAATTCCCTAAGAGCCAGAGGGGAAGATAAAGGCAACCTATATACGTACACCATATAATTAGGCACTGAATGCCATACATTGTATTGCTTACCAGTGTGTAAAAGTACACAAAAAGGTGTATATGTTAATGAGCTGGGTCCCCTTTATTAATAGGCAGCAAAGAGGTAGTAACATGTATGATAGGCATTTAAACAATGAATTTAGTTCATAAGTTCATGGCCCCGTACTATTAAATAGAGTCACTTCAAACAAAACAAGACCCATACCTACACTACGTTAGAACACTTCTAAAGTCTGCTTTATATTATGAGGAGGACTATACTTACTGTTATATCGCAGTTACAAACTAAAGAATGAATTGTCACAAGTAGTTAAACTTGACCAAAGCTATAGTAAGGCTTCCATTGGTTCATTAGTTACGTTAGATATACCTTCTAACTTGAGTTATCAGCAACTTCAATATCCCAAGACTAAATTAAGCTATTTGAATAGGGTTAGTTTTCTTGGAGGTAGCCTGTAAGCTCCTCCCAGTAGTAGGAGTACCTACGTGAGATTATTTCCTTTTGCTATCAAGCCAAGATTTGCCAAGGCTAAGACATTTATAAAAAAGTTAATATGTGACATACTTCTCCATCATTCTATTTTAATGGAGACATGTATTAAGTGAGTTTGTTACTATATATAATGTAAGAGTGAACAACACCCTGCACAATTACTGTACCTTAGCAAGTAAATCAGTGATGTTGTTGCTATGATCACACTGTCTGAAGCCTATGTGCTTCCAAAACCCAAGAAAATTGATGTCAAATTTAAATCTGAAGATAATCTAGTCTTTATGCCATTTGCCAATGATCTATATACTAAGGGATTGCAAGTGGAAGTCTTTGGTTGGTTTACTGTAATGTGTGCATATCTTGTTGTCAGTCAGTATTACAAGACATGCATGTAGTTTATGGATCCTCTGCATTTCCTCAGAGTAAAAACCAAAGTAATTCAGAATTCTTTTCCTAGCCATTGTTCAATAGTGTTGAAGGATTCTCGTAATGTGTTCTGTCTGGGATGTACATTATTTGCACTTCAGTTATAGTACTGTTCATTTAAAGAGATATTTGCAGCAAAGTCATGCACATATGCTTTCTACATTGATTTCCTGTTGCAATACTATGGAAGATTTGGTAGAAAAATCCCAGCAATCGTCAAAATTTGTTTTATATTGGGGGTGGTGGGGAGCTTCAAAACTGTCAGGAGGTAACATGGAGTTCATCAGTTAGCACTACAAGTGTTGTAAATAACTAAATGTTTTGATTACCTCAGATGCTAAATATATTCCTTAAGAGCAGCTTTAAAATAAAGGCAGAGGTCCTTTGAATACTAATATTAGTCCTGTGCTGTTAGCTATGTCAGTCCAACAAACCCAAATATAAAAACCGAAATAGGAAACAATATATATGCTGCCCTTAGAATAAAGCTATGTAAAATATTCATATATACTTATTAATAAGACACAAGGAAAGACATTGATGTCTGTTACACAAATGATCACAGACCTGATGAATTTTCTCCTTGATAAATCTGATAAATGGAAAGTTGAGTTATTTTGTATTTTCTCTCTAACCTCCAGGTGATACAGTTATCAACATTTCTTTGGTACATTTCTTCCAAGAAAGTGAAAGAAAAAGTCAAGTAGGAACACATCACTGATGTCATAACTTCCTCTGTGGATGTGAGTCTGGTGAGTCTTTTCATAATAATTTCTGAACTGTCACTTTGTGAAATGATCATGGGTTGTATTGGATACCTTTGATTAAATCTACAGGCCATATGTAGGTGAAGACAGCTTGCATTATTAGTTCTATAAATAACATCAAATGCCTTTTTTAGATGCCACTTGTTTTATTGTGTAGAGCTAACAAAATGTTCTTAACACAATTAATACATTGTAGTATGCAGTGGTGGATGGAAGATTCCTCTAAAGTGGAGACAGCTACTGATAGATACCTCAATTAACATTTTATAAGAAAACTTCAACTTCTGTAGAAAATAATAATTGCCCACATGCCAGACAAGCTAAGTTTTTCTAGTATGTACTGTACCTTGGTCTGATCATGGATGTGTTTGAAATTGAGAATCTATGAAGTATCAAGTCTTTGAAGTTGTGCTTTGCCACCTGTAATCTTGGTATTGTGTTGACCCATTAATACAATAAATCAGATAAGAGCGAATGAATAAGGGATTCTCCCGGCATCTGCTATCAGTAATTGCTATCTTTAGCTGGTATATTCCATATAACTAGTATTGCCAGTAGTCATATATCTTTTAAATAACTTTGAATATGCATGAAGCCATGGGGGTGCATCCACCCAGTTGGGACAATTTTTTCTATTCTGTGGTCTAGCTACAGAGCACTCATATTGTCAGTATGAGATGTATGAATATCATGTTTCAATCAGATCAAGGTTAGGAACTGTTTGTTCTGACAATTATACTAGTGCTTTGAAAGCATGATGTTGGAGTACAGTTTAGAGAGGTAGTAGCATTAGGAAATTGCCCCAACTGGCTGGGTGCCATGTTCAATGCTATCCTAGTTGACATTTGACTCATTTAACTCTTTCCATTGCTTGCAGGAAATGGTTCTAAATTGCACTAATTTAATGTTGTATACATTGGCATGATTTAAAGTTGTATTACAAAAATGTAGTTGTAATGATGATCGACCCATCCCTAGAATGAATGTAAGTCAAATTTCATGCTCTCCCCCTCCTCTTCCCCCTCCCGTCCCCTCCCCCAACAAACATCAAATCTAGACAAAGGGTACAGCAGGGTTACAACCATGTATTATGTATTATTCGTGGGGACTTTAATCGCCAGAATAAATTCAAGGAGGAATGGGGGGGGGGGGCAGTGATCTATAACATGCAGGGAGACTACTTTTACAAGAATTTCTGAAGTACAGTATATAAAGATATAACCTGTATATGCAGTACAACATACAAAATTGATTTATCTTCAACATTACATCAAGAGTTAAGTGCAAAAAGTTAATCATAGAGCTCATCTTTTTTATATAAAACAATAAGGCATCTATTAGACCGTAAACCTCTAACTCATGAAATGGCCACAAAACTTGCACATCATGAAGAATGGCTACACTCATGTGCTCTTGAAATTACACTAAGCTCTTGTGGGTTACTCCCAATGTTTCTGACTTGCTGTTACATATTAACCTTAACTCATTATCAGCATGTTGGTTTACCATGCAGGTACATAGACAGTCACAGTTTGTTGGGTACCTAGGTTTTTAACACAGAGAAAAAGAATATTCCTTCTTATATCTACTATATCACAGTGCAAATGGTTGACATCAGGTTTACCTGTACATAGAAATGAGCTACATAGCATTAAAACATACTGATCATTATGAATCTTTTAAATTTCTCTTTGTCATTAAACCTTGAATATATAATTCATGATAGAACCAGCTGATGTAGGTAAAGGAGACTGGGAAACTACACTACACTTCTAAAGGATAATTGTTCACTGACCCACAGCCCCCCACCCTCCCCTTTCCAGTCCTGGTATATGAAAGTGACCTAAGTATGAATATAAAAATTAATAACAGTTGTCACAAAAATAAGTAAATCAATTTGAATATTACCATTAATAACCAGACTGCCTTCTTGCAATATGGTCACCTGTTAAACCCCAATGAACCAAATGTTATCTAGATCTATAACTGCTAAAATAATTCCTCCACTTTTCATCATTTCTTGCATGTGACCAATATTGTCAACACTACATTATAGGATGTGCCAGCCTATAAACAACTCAGTGATCATGGAAAGCGAATTTAAAAGCCAGTTAGACAAGCATCAATGATGTCATGAGTTTCATTACTAAATTATAACTCCATGGTTATGTTGTTAAATGGTGTTGGGTTTTGCTGTGTACATCTAAAACACTTTGTAACTTTAAACTTCATATGCTAAAGTGATGAATGCTGAATTGCATATTTCTGGCACTAAAATCTTGTTGAAATCAATCAGTTACATAGAACTGTGTTATATATATATGGGGAGTTTATATGTGACAATTCGCCAGCAAGTTACAGTCATCGGATACCCATGTCTGTAAAAAAATGCATAAATAAAGAGATGTTACCGTAGGTCTATCAAGGGATTCTAATTGCTGTCCACAAACTGCCATTGCCGATCTATTGATTTGAAAATCCTGGTCCAGCAGAGTCTTTGGGTGGATAGCTTCATCCTTCTTGCTGTGTTACCAACACTCTTTAGTTCTTGTTATTGTAGTCTAGTAAGAGACTATGACTTTGAGTTTAGTTTCTGTTGGTCTTTTATCTGTGGAAGGGGGAGGGAGGTGAGGAGGGTAGGTGGTACTCTTGATAAGCTATTTTTACCATGTTTACTCTTCTTAAGATGACCTGGCACCATTTTGCAAGTGATGGTACCCATACCATCATGGCTTATAGTTAACATCCTTCACACATTTAGTTGGAAACACATGAATA
Source organism: Apostichopus japonicus (assembly GCF_037975245.1). Lineage (NCBI taxonomy): Eukaryota > Metazoa > Echinodermata > Holothuroidea > Aspidochirotida > Stichopodidae > Apostichopus > Apostichopus japonicus. The sequence continues at coordinate 7,865,296 of NC_092577.1, forward strand.
TCATATCTACCCCCCCCCCTTCCAATCCTGGCAAAGCTATCATAATCTCTTGGTAGTCTTGGATCACCTGTCAACTCCTCCTTAACCAACCAATGAAAAATGTTGGAATTTGTACTTTACAAAACAGCATAAATTTGGTTGTCTTTAATTATGCTGTAAATTCTATGTTAAAATGTTAAAACTCCTTTTGGATTAACAGTGTTTGTGCTATTTCATACCACCAGTAGGATTTTCATGTATTACTTTATACAATGCACTCCCCAGAAAGTATTCTTTGCTATTTTCTCAACCATTTTGGAATATTGATTGCATATAAACTTGTTTAGAATCATTTTCTTTCCTTTACAGATTGTAGTTACCGTGGAAAGATCAGGAAACAGTTAGTGAGAAGTAAAGATCATCTTTAGTTGCTGTACAAGTGTTGCTCGCTTCTCACAAGGTTGTACAAGGTCATACTTTGCTAGTACTGTATATAAAACATGTATCAGGAATGTTGAAAAACTGAAATTTTCAGCTGCCAGGACTAACAAATAAAAAGTATATTTAAATTAATCTAATTCTGATAGAGTTGCTTTTTAATAGTGAGGGTATTGTTTTGTTGTATATAGGGAGAATGGTGTTGGGGTTGGGGGGGGGGGGGAGGGGAGTGTGGAAACTCAAACTTTGAGAAGAAAAGACAGACAAAGAATAAGGGGTTGATAAAGACATTGTTTCTTACAAATTTTTCTGTAATATTTCTTGATGACATCATCCATTATTGTTTGTAATTTGCTAATTTATATCTCATTTAATTGATATAATCTGTTTTGATTTCTTCTTGCAAATTGACAAAGCATGTTTTACACTCATAGAAGGCAAAGGTAGCAAGGAGATGGGGAATTTTTTGCAGAATTTGTTTCTGAATTTATATAGATAGTTATATTTCTTATTCTATCAATACTGCCGTTGTACAATGTTTTGTCTTCGTAATTTATAGAAAGTACGGTGGTTGTGTTATCAAGAAGGCTGCCTCAAGAGGCTGAGTGACCAATATATTTATGAACTATGAATGGTGTGTAGGGCCAGAGACAGTATACTTCGGTTCTGTCCATGACATAGGCCCAACCCTTCATAATTCATGTTCGCCTTTATATACAGAACATTAATGTGAATGGTAATGTAAAACCTAATTAACTGAAAATGCCATGAATTTCAAGACGGTTATGTAGTGAGGTGAAGTTTTGAATATTCAGACTTTGGTACTACTTCTATATCCTCAAGGGGGTAACACTATTGACCAATTGCTGGACACCCTCTTCACCCTACATAATAGTATCGTACTGCAGTTAATGTAGTAACGGCTTTGTATACATGTACATTACTCCGTCAGTTTGCATGTAGCGATGTGAACTGTATCACTACGCTGAATAGTAGGCACGCTAGCGTGGTGCATCCCAGACATTCTGAGCGTAGGTTTCCAAATAAACGAATCAAATGATCTCGTTGGGTTGAAGCTGTTTTCCCTCCCATACTAAATAAAAGAAGACGTTAACGTTAATACCAAAGTGTCGCCTGTATTGTTCTTACTGTTCTTTACCGAAGGGCTTACCCATTACATCCCTCTCCCGTTTGGCCATGTCCCAACAGTTAGTTAAGGCTAAGTATGTATTAATACTCCCTCATATTTATGTATACATTTGATGATCATTCATAAGATGCTGATTATTTTGTATACTGATTAAACCTGAAATCCTCTTTTTCCTTTGTTAATCATTCCCAGCCAGTTTTCTCTTGTTCATTTATACTTGTATAATTATATTTTTTGTATAATATAATATATTGTTATGTTTGTTCTATTTTTCCTAACAGGGTCAGCGCATACCCCTTGACACGCAGTAGTTTAGTATGCATGGGTAGCTGCACCTTTAGATTTTCACTTCCTAAATGACAGCAGGCATACCATAATGTGAACGCCTGGTTAGTATGCGCTATATTTCAGTTAGCTTTTTTTATTCTTTTTCTTATGACTTAATTAGTCAGTATTGCGCAACCCCAAGATTCTAGGCACGTATCATAGGAATTTCGTACAATAGGTAGGCTACACAAGGTCTATATTACCCGCTCGTGACTGTGTGTTTATCGTGGTTTCACGGGTTTTGTTAGAATAACAATACACGTAGAGAGCTCCTAAGAGTTAACCTGCGTGAACAGTGTATAGTATAATGTGGAACAGCGGTTCATTAATATATTTGTTTTATATAGGCTTATCAGTTTCACTGTTAGCCCCAAGGGCGGCGGAACGGGGGGGGCACAGGTGGCACGTGCCCCCCCACTTTTCCTCAGGTTAAAAATGTGCCCTTTTCCTACATAAACATTGAGGTGTCTCAAGTTAGCAAGAGGCCAGGGAACCAGAATGAACACTCGGGAAGGGCCGTTTCCAGCCATCTGAGGGGTTTGTAAAACAATTTAAGGCTGCATCAGTCCAATCGAATTTCTGCCAAGTGCCCTTTGATGTCGGTGCCCCCCCCCCCCCGGAATAAAAGTGCTTCCGCCGCCCTTGGTTAGCCCCTATATCAGTGTCCATATGATTTTATTAAGAATATCGAGGCACAGTTGCTACACGGCCCACCCACTCGGCTCATTTGCCCCCATCCCCAGCAGGTCCCTGTTTGGCATGTAAAACATAATGATAACACAACCCGACAATTTATTCACACCTAAATTCCCTGTATGGCTCCATCTTAGCATATATAGTATATGGCTACGATCAGAATGCCCTATAGCGTGCTTTATATCATCAATAACCTGTTTCAAACAACAAATAGAGCAGAGCTTATAAAGTAACGTAAGCTCCTAGTTTCTCCCTACAAAGTGATTTTACCGAATAAAAGTTCTAAGTGTAAATTTCTAAACATGAGATCTCAACATTAAGAATGTTTATATGCAACTTACATGGCCTGGGAATTGTCATTTCCGGTAATCTGGGATTCTTTTTTGACAAAACATTCTTGGTACGTTACGCGCCAACCGATGGTGGCACTCCTCTTAGATAGTGTCATGATGGTCCATTTTGGGAATAGCCCACACACTAAAACCTTCTGAAAAGGCCCTGGTATTTGCGCACATCAAAAACACCGCTATGTAACATTTAGAAGATAAATTATGTGTCTTGAGGCCCTGAAGTATCTTTATTTTATAGGGTTTCATGTTTCGATAAAGTGAATGTGCCCATATACCAAATAGTGCTCGTCAAATATACTTATTATACCATATATGTACATGTTGTAGACGTTTGTATAACAAGTTATTCTTTGTGTGCATAGTTTCCGTTTTGGGTTTAAGTTTCAATTTGAATAATTATGATAAATTACAACATGATGATAAATAGTTGTCTTTCTTAATTTTAAGTCGAATTACTTGTCAAATGTAACTTTTGTTGAACTATATTTATGAATGACATATCATTTCCCTAGACCCCTGCAGGGGCTTCGCCCCTGGACCCCGGACGACAAAGTCTTTGCGCCAAGGCGCTCGCGGATTCCTTCAGTTGTATCCATGTTTATTCATGAATGTACCCACCCCCCTCCCTCCACCGGCCTCCCCTCCTTTTCGGACTGGCGGCCCTGATCAGAGTATTCATTATTTTAGCTTAAAATCAGCTTAACAAAAGGAACGTTTAGCAGTTCATTTTATAACAATCCGGTGTTACCGACCTCCGTCGCTTAGGCGGGAAAAAAAATAAGATGTGAGTTTTTATCCAGTGAAAATGGCACGAAAATTACGGCAGGAATGTTGAAATAAAACAAGATTTTGTGGATGTACAAAAGAAAGATATGTCATATTCCATGACTTGGCCTGAACATGACACAGAGATACACAATATTGAAATGAGCACCTTAATCTTGCTTTATCTGCCTCGATTTACAGCGAGAATATAGTCTCGTGCTGAAAATGAAGCTTGCATACGAAGAAATGCCCAGGTGAGTGTTACTATCTCTAACCTTTCCTGCCCCCTCCCCCGTACCCACATCTCACATCTCCATTTTCTACGCTAATTTCAAATAAATTGAATGACTTGTAACTTTGAGGCCTATAAGCTAGCGCTGAAGAAGTATCGTACATAAATTTTGCTCTCTTCTGAGTCTCTGTGTACCTGCAGTGTTGGAACACACTTAAGTCAGTGCAATTCAATATGAAATCGTTTTGTTATGTTTACTTGTAACGGCGATAACAATCAAAATATATCACGCTACTCACATCATTTATTTAGCCTTCCGTCACCCGATATTAACATAACAAACAAACAGTTTACTTTATCACTGATATAGTTATCTGTTGATACTTTGATCCTGTATGCATATTCTATATTAGCATCGTGCATACACATACGCATCAAACACTCTCAGTGAAATTTTCAGGAATTTGAAAGGGGGAGCACATTTTGCGATTGATATGGGGGAGGTGCTAAGGGTAGGGGACGTCTCCCTCCCCTTTGAGATATTTTTGAACAATTGAAGGTCCTTAGATGCGATCTGGTGCAATGTTTTGCTAGTTTCATCATTTTCATACGATATCATATTATCAGCAGATTTTGTTTCCTGTTTGAATTCGTTTACATGTTAATTCTTTTACATATTATATCTGAAAAACAAACAGCTCTCTTTTTTTTTACAATTTTTCCAGTGGGACGATTCTTGTTTATTGTCAAATGTCTGAATTTAATACATTTGACGAACTTAACTGATGGACAATATATAAACTTTCATATTTTGTAAGACAGCCAGATGTGCAGTGGCCTAAAAACAAATATCGTTATCGCAGTGTATTAGCAGTGTAATAATTATTTATAGGAAGTGCGTATCACGTACGATTTGCTAGTTTTGCTTCATAACTTAGGGCGAATCATAGAAAGGATGAGAACGCACGTTGTCGACGTCGTTGTGCATACGGTTCGTGACACTCCATCGAGTGCTGTTAGGTAGGCAATATGTGTTTTATTACGCAGTGGCCAACTGTAGGCTTGTAATAGGCTATAGGCTAAATTTAGCTAACTGCATCTGCCAAACTAAGTAAGTAGTTGAATCAGTAGGCCTGAATGTTACTACAATTATAATCGAGTTAACGGAGCTGACGAGTATTCAAGATCAAAAGAGCACTGACAATATACCATGCTAAAAATCAACAGCTTTTAACATTTTTTTCGACACTGAAAGGGAGGGAGTAGTCGCTCACCCTGCTAGGTTCCTCTCTTTGTGACAGTTTCCTAAATAGACAAAGCAGCTCTGTTAGTGACAGCTCCGTTATTATAATAGGGAGCTCTCTCTGTGGCAGATCCTCCTTTAACCAGGCAGCTCTCTTTGTGACCGCTCCCTAACCAAAGAGCGCTCTTTTGTGACAGCATCCTACTTTAAAGCAGGGAGCGCTGTTTGTGACAGCTTTTAATGATACCAATGAGCTCTAATTATAGTAGGGAGCTGCCTCGAAGACAATAAAAGAGCCTGTAAATTAAAAGTGAAATGTTGACCTAATATTACTGTGGCACGCCGTTATAACGTTGTCTCTGCATTATCTATGATATATCTATATATAATGCCGTTATATATGTACAAGCGTTTGTATAATATAACAGTTATTTGACTAATATAACTAATAAACTTTGTATAGCATGTGTATTGATCGGTAACTCACGTGCACTGCCCGTGAAAATAACAATACGTTATGGACATACAACAAAACCGTTATATTGTATATTAACGCTCACCATTGGTTGTATATAGAAAATAAAAGTTGAATGCTTTATACACTGCATGACCTCAATAACGAATAAGTTGTTGTCAAGGGTCGGTATTATTTTACTTGGGTGGTACACGTTGAGGAGTGTAGGTATTCATTTACACCAAATGGGGTGCCACTGATGGATTAATCACAATAGAAGGAAAACAACCTGATAACATTTGGAATCTTTTAGAGGAGAGAAGTTATATCATTAAAGGAAATTAATTCTAACTTTTTTATTTCAAGGCTCTAATGTACTCCTTAAAACGAAAAAACGGCGCATGTCTTTAGGCTACACAGACGCTACATTTGTATGGTTCGATGACCATACACTACACTCCCTGTAAGGGTTGTTACTACATGAGTATGGCTCTATGACCATACACTACACTCCCTGTAAGGGTTTGTTACTACATTGGTATGGTTCGATGTCCATACACTAAACTCCCTGTAAGGGTTGTTAATACATTAGTATGGTTCGATGACCATACACTACACTCCCTGTAAGGGTTGTTACTACATTAGCATAGTTCGATGACCATACACTACACTCCCTGTAAGGATTGTTAATACATTAGTATGGTTCGATGACCATACACTACACTCCCTGTAAGGGTTGTTACTACATTAGCATAGTTCGATGACCATACACTACACTCCCTGTAAGGATTGTTACTACATTAGCATAGTTCGATGACCATACACTACACTCCCTGCAAGGATTGTTAATACATTAGTATGGTTCGATGACCATGCACTAAACACTCCCTGCAAGGGTTGTTACTACATTAGCATAGTTCGATGACCATACACTACACTCCCTGCAAGGATTGTTAATACATTAGTATGGTTCGATGACCATACACTACACTCCCTGTAAGAGTTGTTACTTCATTAGCATGGCTCGATGACCATACACTACACTCCCTGCAAGGGTTGTTTGAAATATACCATGACAAGGAATTTTTTGCATTTCCAGGTGGCCTCAGATGCAATTTGGTGCAATATAGCACACTTCAACACCCACTCCATTTTGTAAACTTAATTTTGTATTTTCAACTGGCCTTAGATGCAATTTGGTGTTCCAAATGAGATTTTTTTTCTCATTTGGAAATGAAAAAGGGGTTTTCTGACCTGCGAACCGGAGGGGGGCGGAATGATACTTCCGCCCCTCCACATTTTTCACTGGGGGCTCCCCCCCCCCGGTTCCTACGCCCTTGAACTATACGGTACTATGCAGTCCGATCGAATGATGTCATGTAGGCCTACTTCTATATGTAACGGGTCAAATGCTGACTGGAAAGTGAAGAAAAAAATTCAAAAGAAGTATTGGTTTGTGCTAAATATTTTCAAGTTACTTGACTTCTCGACATCAGTTTACAACAACGAGCTTAAAAGGAAAAGTTGTAAATTCTGGCATCACCTTCTCCTCCCCTATCTAGCTCAATCCGAAGTTAAATTCAAAGGATCCTTTAACACTAAATTATAAAGTTGCGATATCGATTAGATCCCATTTATCGTAAAAGGAGAAATCTACCAATAACTGTTACCTCTTTCGGCACCCCCCTCAACCTCCAATGCCACTTTGTCTTGGTCGTACTGCCCTATAGAGATTGTGAAGTTTTCATGAACTTTCTTTCAGATGCCATATTCAAAGGGGTGTACTCATTTTGGTGGTTTTCTACATATCTGTTATTATTATTTATTCTTAATATATCTCTATGTAATACTCTCATGGCTGAGTCTTAGCTGTTCCTGATTCATAAAAACACAAGACTTCTACAATCAGCACCCCTCCTCCCCCACGCTTACAACCGCGCACCTTTATTTCTATAAGTGTTTATCTTTCTATCAAATATTACGTTGATGCAGATCAAGGTATTTTAATCTTTATTTTTTGTTAGGCTTTACCTTACACTTTCTTCCTCGTATATAATAATGAGTCTCTTTTTTAAAAAAATACTGATTATTTGTTAAAGAAAATAGTATCGTTAAGTATATGCTATTGTATGCTTTATCTCTGATATGTAACAACGTACATTCTCAATGTCTGTTAGGTTTAATGGTTATTTCATATTTCATTTTCATTTCCTTTCAAATTGCATTTATCGTATAAAAGGATAAACATTTACGAGATTAGTAAACCAGGGGGCTTGCGGCAACCCCACCCAACCTACAATACCACTCTGCCTATACACCATACATATGTAACGAGTATTATTGACCTTCTTGCAGCTCCCATAAGTCGATTCTCAAAATGACTTTATTTATGAGTTGTTCGCCCTTGAAATCATCATGTTGTGTAAATAACCTCACAATTAATGAGTCTTTAATTTATTGCTATTTATAAAAAAACAGAGAATCATTCTACGCGATGTGAAGAGCGAGCTTTTCTGTTCATATTTGTTTAATGAAAGGCTGTATGTCTGAAAGTTGTTTTTATATCCTATATGTTAAATTGAGTCTCATTTCAAATCTTACCGATACTTCACAAGCAATGTATATATGGATATTAACGTATACAATCAGCGTCCATAGCCTATTTGGGTAGAGTGTCCACATATAAAGCGAGAGGCCCGGGTTCGATTCCCGGTGGAGGCTGGAACTTTTTTCACTGTTCTAAACTTTCCAACTCATTATGTTTTCAATTATATTTTCATTTGCCTTTGTCGTTTACCTCCGTTTCATGAGCAAGTTTAATATATGAAACATTGTTCAAAATATTTTAAGTTTAAATTAAGATACATCCTCGTGTTTTGTCGAATGTGTTTAAAGATAAAAAAAAAGTTGTTTGGGTTGGACAGAATCATTATTTAACTTATTATGGCCTTGTTTGATCCCTTGCCACCTTATATTTCGTAAATTTCGTTATGATTGGTGAAATTGGAAACAAAACTTAACAGAAACCTGTAATATAGGTCAAATAACTGCATGAATTAGAACTCTCAGTGCTTCAAATACGATGTTTTTGTTATCATTTTAAACTAACGATCTGTCATTTACTAAGTGACAACGCCCTGCTGGTAAAAGGAAGTCTTTGGTCCTGCTGTTAATGTTATGTTGGTATTTCTTTTAACTTGACTATACATTATATATCCAGCACACATTTCCACCATGATTCCATCACGTGAAGAGAGCATGTAATATGCTATCAGGAATCTTACTTTGGGTTTTCATTTGTCAGAGCAATATTTACTCTAATTGAATTTGTGTCACATCTACACTGACATTCGGCTACGATGTCTAACAACTCAATCCATGAAACTAGTAAAATATTAATTTATTGTTCATACTTACGTCATATCTGGCACCAATCTCCAGTAGCTGTATGGTAGATCTCTGTAGTAGTCTACTGTGTGAGTATCTATTGATTTCCACCACACTTGAACACAGATCCCTGACGGTGTCCTTGATTCCATCTACCTCACCAGTTTGTTCCAGGATGCAGAGGATGGCAAACTTATCACCGTCTGTCCTGCTCTTCAAGTATTCTGTTATCCTCTTCCCAACTGCTGAGCTAATCCCACAGGTGAATCGATAGAGGTACTGAAGATTAAATGGATCCACTTTATCAAGAACATTCTTCAGCTCAGATGCATTTCTTGTAGCAGCTACAACTTCTACCAGTCTAAAACACGCAAACCATTCACAGAATAGTTGATGGTAGAACCTTAAGTCAGTCATTGTCTGTATGTCTGTGGTAGAAGTCTGTTCGTTTGTCTCAGCAGAAACTTCTTCCTCTACCAAGACACCAACTGCAATATAATGTTGACAAAACCCTTGACCTAGTCGTGTACAGAGTCCATCCTTACGCCATGATAACTGTTGGTTTTTACCGCAGAGACCTTCAAATGCTACTTTACTCAGTTCGTCGTGTTCCTTTTCATGTTCGATCATGTGTTCCTTTGCGTGTTTGTCCAGTGATTTGTTTCTCTTGTGACTATGGAAACATTTAATCATGTAGCGAAAGAAACCGGTAACTGACTTAAATTTCTGAAGATGTGCCTTTTCGTGGGTCATGTGAGAAAACATTACAAATAAAAGAGGCACTTGACATAGGTCATCCAGGATCGGGTTTTCTTTCAAAGCGCGCTTAATGTTAGCAACGCTTTCTTCGTCTTCCCCGGTAACAGCCTTGCGAATGTACTGGTCGCGTGCTTTTTCGTCAAAGCCAACTAACCTAACATATTTTGTGTTTGATTTGTCATAATCCTTCGGAAGATATCTGGTTGTCAGGGTAACATCAATATCTTCAAACAGATTGCAGGTAATGATACGTCCTACGTCACTTCCGGTAGTTTTGTCCCTATCAGGAAACTCATCATACCCGTCCAGGAGTACCTTAACAGAAGAACAGCTTTCAATGATATTTTTAATATCAGAAGATTTGATACGAGGATCGTTCGGTGTTAAGAACAGTTTAATTGCTTGATATATAGATATCTTGCTGTTCAGCTGCCTCAACCGGAGAAGAATTAGAATCTCTACGTTTTTAAAAGGTGAATCCTTTACACCATTGCACCAATCATAGGCGAGCTGTAGGGTCACTGTTGACTTTCCATACCCGGCTTCTGCTTCTATGATGCGCCGTTTAGCTTTCATTCGAGGATCTGTGAAGATATCTTTGTACGAGTCCACACGTACCCATGGTCCTTCTTTCTCCTTCCTCGCTCCTTCAACAGTGTAGATCTCTGTACCGCCCTCAACAAATACCTTGTCAACACAATATAGTCTGTCCTTGATGTACGGTATGGGCTGGATTGAGTCATATTGTAGTTTATACCTGCTCTTCAGAGAACTGATGAGTATGGCCTTTTTGTCTGAAAAAACAAATCGCAAAATTTGTTTTGTAAACATTACTTTTTGGTCAATAAAATTGGGGCGTGTCAGTGCTTATACATAAACTGGAAACAATTATGGCGTGCAATATGTTTGAAGTCGCTGTGAACGACAAAATGATACCGGTTTAATCGGAGTATTATGCAATTTTATATCGCCTTATATGTGTTCATATCTACATATAACCATTCCAATCGGTTAGGTCAAATTAATAAGGTAGAAACAAAACAATGAAAACAATAAAAATAATCACGTTGAACTCTCGATCATACACTGTAAGAGTAATTACATCCCTGAGGCTTAAATCCTTATCAATGTTTATTTTAAACATCAGCTTTCTTATGCTTAAGTTACTAATACAAAACTATGTAATTACAACAAACCTTGCACTGTAAGGCGCTCCATCGATTATGACGTCACAACAACTTTCGTGACTGGTTGGCGGGATAAACTTGGGTCTTCACTTTTCTTTTCCGTTGAGTGATATTATCCATGATTATCTTTCAAAGCGATGATCTGTCGAATATATATTGATACATAATGCTTGGTTAAAGCTAACTTAACAAAATTATCATAAATCAATGTATAATTCTTAAGTCAACACGGAACAAGTCACTTTACCAACAGGTCTCTGGCTTGACAAAGATTACATCAAAATGAATCTCTCCTTAATCTCTTATTTACTGTTTATTGTTGACACAAAACCTCGACCTTTGAAGTAATCTAATGTTAACCCGCCCTGAAAGAATTCAACTTTCTGTTTTGTTATCAATATTCATGATATCCTTTAAGAACAAGGGCGTAGGAACCGGGGGGCTGGGGGGGGGCGCCAGCCCCCCAGTGCAAAATGTGGAGGGGCGGAAGTATCATTCCGCCCCCCCCCCCGCTTCGCAAGTCAGAAAACCCCTTTTTCATTTCCAAATGAGAAAAAAATCTCATTTGGAGCACCAAATTGCATCTAAGGCCTGGTGAAAATACAAAATTAAGTTTACAAAATGGAGTGGGTGTTGAAGTGTGCTATATTGCACCAAATTGCATCTGAGGCTACCTGGAAATGCAAAAAAAATCCTTAGACCCCTCCCCCAGGCCGGCCATCAGTCTTCAGCCCCCCCCACTCAAAAGTACCTTCCTACGCCACTGTTTAAGAATGTCACCTACAGGTCGTCAGTTTTAGATGGCGGGCTTCACAATTATTGCGAGGCTCTCTTTTAATCGTAGATACAACGGTTATTTATTTACAAGTTAAAGAATCTGCTTGAATTAAGTTTTATGATTTTATCGATGCTAATCGATAGTGACATCAGATAATAATGTACGTCATACGTTTGGCTATAGTTAAGGTTCATTGCAAAAAGGAGGTTAAAATCTGTTTTCTTTTTAAACATTTTTCAATTTGGTCTTGAATGTGTATAATGCAGCAACACAAAGCGCGCACGTGACTAAATATTAACGTTCATGATAAAATCAAAGTTAGTAATTATTCCCTCAGTAACCTTTACTTGATGAAATTAGAGAGAAAGATGACACACTGTTATCAATATACACTCTTGTGTATAGTATTAGCCTACCAGGATAAAATTGTTAGCCTAAGTTAAACTGCTGAGGCACGACCGAGACTCGGGCAAAGGAAACGAATTGTAACGGTTCCTTTATAAGCTATATTAGTTTGAATCTCAAATGATTTATATTTTTCTAATAATTACAGTAAAATAATCTTTACCATGCATCGTTCTAGTCACCCTGATAAAGCAAAATATCAGTCACGTGATTGCTATCTTATTAAACAAAAAATCTTAAAAATCAGTTCAATTCTTAAACTCGTCTGCTTATTCGTTTATTTTAATATTCTTCCTAATTAGCAGGAAGTTTTGTAGAGTTTAAGAATACTGTAATGTTTCACCGTAGTTTTACTGACAAGAACCACATTCCCACCTGGTAAGCCTATTTGAACTTATTCAATGTTCTCTTTACTTCCCACATATATGCCTAACTTATACCATGTCCCATGAACTTCTTACTAGATTAATCTGAGTAAAACTGATCCAATGGTCCATATTCTTCCCACATGATTTACTACTTATTCCGTACGGATAGAAAGTAAGACAAATGCATCTCTCATATGCATATAATTTCAAGCTGATATAAGCCTATACCTTGAGGAATCTGTTTAATGATTTCCATCCCGATTCATTCATTTAAGTTGGACCCAAGCCTAAAGGCGCAAGGCCTGCTATGAAAGTATTACAATTCTACATTTCTGTTTCGATAGGACTCACTGTTAGTATATTTATGATCTGGTCTGCCAACAATAAAGTGAAAGGATAGCACATGTTCTGATTGGAAGAGATATGTTGTAGTTGCATGAATGACCTATCAAATAACCAGGATTTACATAATAAGAGTTTGACTAACATGAGCTTAACATTATTACCTTCAAATTAATTAAATATTTAAATCGACATGGAAATATGATCATACAGACATGGATAATAATTCTTATAAATTGAAAAGACCTTGAAGACGCCATGTTTATATAGTAATATGTTGTCATAAATTTCACATAGCCTGTGTTATTTATGACGTGTTTAGTATATCAGTACATAGTCTGTGTTATTAAGGACGTGTTTAGTATTGCCTGTGTTATTAATGACGTGTTTGGTATATCAGTACACAACATGTGGATTAATTACGTGTTTAGTATATCAGTACATAGCCTGTGTTATTAATGACGTGTTTGGTATATCAGTACATGTAAAGCTTTACACCATTACTGTCTCCTGTACGTAACTTACCAGTACGATCATCGCTTTGTGGGTTAATCATCCAGAGTAGAATGTAAGTCCAGAACCCTTTAATCCTTAAATGCCAGATGAAAACCAGGAAAAAAAGAACTTACGGAAACAGGAATGAAGAACATCCAATTGACAAGATGGCGTCGTGTAGGTCATGTGACGTGCTAACATACGGCCATGAACGCTAACTAGATATCGGTAGGAATCAGTGTATAGATTTAACTGTTCATGTTTTATAGTTTACACAATCAAAGAATTTATTTGATATCTGATATTTATGCCTTGCTGTGTTTATTCTGTCATGTCAGCCTTTCTAAAGTACCTGCTGTACGTATATGCATTGCTCTCATTGACGTCTTTTAATACAAACCATTGTAAGTTTCCGATGTATTTTGTTCTATGTGCGTAATATGCCTAAAAATTACGAAAACTGTTTAGATGAAACTACAAGCGGTGATGGCCAACTCTGTATAGGCTATGTCTTGACAAGAAATCTACATTTGGTTTACGAAAATTAAAACAACGTAAAACCACTGTTTATTACACAAATAAAAAGAAATATATATACATAATTTGACAAAAGAAAGTATAGATATAATGAGCTAGAGCGGGATTCTAACAAGTACGATTAAGATTGCAAGGGACCATGATTAGAGTCCCGTTGTAGAAACAAATAATATTTTGTCCTGTTCATATTGATCGTCCTGGTCATTTCTCCTTTGTTGATTAACTTCATTAAGGCAGGCTTTCAATGAACGGAAGAACTCAGTTATAGTTTAAGTCATCAACACTGCCTCTTTTGTATGAACGGTTAGATGTTTTCAAATTATAGAATCATGTTAGAAAACTGAGAAGATAATTCCTTTTTTTCATTTAAAGAACTTTATATGCTTCAGTTAGGCGACAATATGGTCCAGTAGCGCAATGGCGTTCACATGATATCAAAGGTCTGGGAGGAGAGGTGGAGCTGGGTATCAATTACTCCCTACTGTTTAATGTATTGGAGCCTGAACTTTTGTGCTAGCTCCAGAGGCGGATGAAGGACCTCATAGAGTAGGAGGACTGAGCTGGATTATTGAAACAGGCTGCTATATGAGATGGGAGTCTGGAGATCCTGCCCCGGATAGATAAATATAACTTTAGACATAAAATTATGCACTGTGCATATTTAGACTATAAAGCAGGTCCATATAAGTAATTCTCAACGCAATGTTTACTTATAAATGATAACATAATAGTAAGGGCAATGATACAACCGTATCAAGGGTCCAATTCTCACCAGGATGATTACAACAATCCACAGATTGAACCATCTCCCAATGACTGACGATCTAAGATGTTACCACGACCCACATGCACTATACCCTACACTTGCGCCCGACTGACGATCCGAGGTGGGGCCACGGCCCACATCTCCTGACTAACGATCCGAGATAGAGCAATGGCCCATGTGCCCTCCTCCACCCCTTGCGCACTGTACTGTAGGAGCGTTTAATGCCAGGTACGGTCCCGAGGACAATGCCGGGCCCCCTCTTTTCACTGACACATTTCACATATTGTTTGTTATAGCCCCTCCATACTTCTCCCGGGGGCGCAATATGATTGCGAGGCCTCCAGACTGCAAAATGATGCTATCATTACATCACGTCAACTCCAATTTATACGACTATGCTTGCGTGTGTTATAAAACTCATCAACTTTCCACATCATTATGGGGAGGGGAAGAGAGAAGAGGGGAAGGAGAAGTGGAGGGGTGGAAGGGGAGGTAGAAGCAAGGGAAGGGTAGGGGAAGGGCGGGGCACGTGTTCACATTTCCCAGTGGCTACGGTACTTGATATATATATATATATATATATATATATATATATATATATATATATATATATATATATATACTGTACAAAATGATACGTATACAGGCAGGCATACGCAAGTATCCATATATCAGTGAATCCAATGAGATGTTGTTTATAATAGAGACGACAAGCCGGTACCACAAGACGCAGGGAACTTTGTCTAGAAGAGTCAATTACTGAATCAAAGTTAACTGTTCAGAGAAATCTCGTGCTATGCTAAGCATGGCTAATGATCGAAAACTTGACCAAAGGCAGATCACGCCGTACTGTAAACACAAGAAGCCTATCTCGTAACAATATAACTATAATTCTGGTTTTGATATACACCCAGATCACCGGAAATGGCACTTCTCGGGCTTGAAAATGACCAACCAGATGTAAAACTTTGCCTGAGAACCATTTTTCCCCCTCCATCCAAAACCTTTTCGAAGATTGTCAAATATCATGTTCGATCTCATCGCATCCCCTGTGGATCATTGCTTTTGTAGGTGATTCTACGTCGCGGCCCACAATACCCGTCAGCCCTATTTTTCAAGGTTTTAAGCCCATTATTTTTTTCAGAATTTAAAAATTCACATTTCTCCTGGAATAAATATAATTCAAAACATACCCATATTGATTGAAATTCATCTATGGACAACCAATATAGAAAAACCTCCTTCAAACCCTAACAGACCGGTCAAAATTGCACTTGTAGAGGTAAGTATGATGAAGAATGTTGGTCAGGGAATTTTCGAAAATCCAGGCAGAGTTAGTTTATTGGTGTATAAATATCAAAACCTCTTATAACAGCTACTATAAAACTTCGTTTTGTTGAAGGAAATGAAAATGAAACAGATATTGCCGAAACCAAACACTACACACATAGACAGTTTGGAGGCTATTTATCCTGGAACGCTATTTTTATGCTCACTGCTATGATGTGGTATCTGTTGTTTGCTTTACAAATTTGAATAATTCATGAAATAGGTAACTGTTATCTGTTTATTGTGCAATGCCCTATGTTCTTTTCATTTCGAAAGACGCACAGTTTCAAGTTCATTGCACACTGAAGGCTTCCCTTCTCTATGTGCCTCCAGTTAAGGGAAGATCTTGGAATTTTCATCCCTAGATATCGCTAGATATTGATAGATATCCATACAGTACAGTGTCCTTTGGATATCTTGGGATTTTTCGGGGCCTGATCTTGAGAAATTGCAATGTCGGCAGTGGTCACACTCACTAATGCACAATCCAAGCACTTCGTCCTCGTTCTGGCGTAGTAACGAATGTTCAAAATAGAACGAAATATAATTAGCATGGGTTATACGTAGGTATCAACATACGTGTTTTAGTTTTTTTGTTTTTTTTGAGTGCATGAATGGGTTCGGATATGATTAGGGGAGGTGATAAAGAGGGCAAGGGGAGCAGGCTGTTGAAAAGGGTGGTATATTGGTCAATTTGAAGCAATGTATAAAATAGACAAGGATTTTGTATGGGTTATGTGCGGATATAAGAGTTTTAGTATGTTCTTCTTGGGTAAAGTGGATGGTATCGGATAGAGGGATGTTGAGGTAGGAAGGGCAAGGAGAGCCGGCTGCTGAAAGGGTGGCATATTGGTCCTATTTATTTTAAAAGGACCCCGCCATTTTCTACTATGTATAACATAAACAAGGTATATGAGGAAATGTTTACACATGCAGTTGCAACAATAATCGTTCCAGTGGCGTAATCTGTTCAGTCGGAACTCTTATGAAGCACACACTGAAAAAATAAACTAGTCAATATTGCCACGGACTAACGTTAAATTAGTCTGTAACGTTAGTCAATGCACACGGACTAGCAAAAATCTTCGTTTCATCGCTGCTTCTTAGTTAGTTTACACTGACTAAGGAAAATATAATCGCAGCTTAGTCGGTGGCGACGGACTAAGGTATTTTAACCCATGGACTAAGAACGATACGGACACCCGATTTACGCCATAATCGTAGCTTAGTCGGTGTCGACAGACTAATGTATTTTAACCCAATTCGATTCACTTCAATTTGGAAACCGAGAGGCAACGGCAGCTTGCTGGGCTTGGCATAGTTTCATACGATCACTCTAAGCAACTTTCAACCGTAAATCACCCAAGAAGGTCTTTAGAAGAATGGAGGTATTAACTGCATCATCGGCCTACCTGTTATTCCTTTAATTTGAAGGTAAAATCAAAGTTAATTGTTAGGCCACTGGCACTAGTACTGTATTATGGTTAGTGTAGCGCTACCGTTGTCACGTTGGCGTTTCGCAATACACAAGTGCAATGACAGTGAGTAGCCTATAGGCTTCTACTGGGTACTGCAGTGCATTCTCAACACTAAAGTGTGCATCCTAAACACCAATTAACAATGTGTTATGTGTGTATTGGGCTAGATTGAACAGTGGCACATAATCTTCTTATTTATTCCCAAACAAATGCTGGAACTATAAGGCTCAATAGTTTATTTGAAGTCTACACTCATTTGGTAAAGATTTCCTGTAATTTCCCATGTGAATCTAAATGGGTAGGCTTTGTGATATTGAATAAGCAAGGCTAGACCTTCAAACGTACAGTCACAGTAGGCTGAACAAATTATGTTGGCTAGTCAACGGTATTATATGTTGCGAGCAGTCAGGATGCACGCTTCAGTTCTATTTAACCTTTTCATTTATCATTTTTTAGTATTTAATTTCCGGTCACGCCCAGGAAACAATTGCGACATTCCTTCACGGTCGACTTGCTTACTGTAAGAAGTATTAACCGTTTTTTCTCAGGAAAGCTTGATAGTCTGAAGTTATTATAACATGTGCTTTTAGTATACTGCCAAAAGAGTAAGTTGTTGTATTTGCATTGATATTTTATGTAGAAGTAACGGAAAATTGAGTATGTTTAGTTTGGTCTAATTGCACGTTTTTTTTTCTGTCCAATGTTGTGCAGGGTTCACTTGCGCGAATTCAAATTATTCTGTTTATGTATATGTATATGCATCGATTCTTAGATTATGATGTTTTTTGACATTTATTTGTAATTCAAGCATATCTGTTTAGTAGCAAAGTTTAAAGGTTAAGATTAATTAGTTTTCTCTTTTTGATCCTAGATTGAATGAAACTCATTGGCGTAAATAATAGATCAGATGATACAGTTTAACGCAGTTGCTAAAACTCTGGGTATTCTCTAGTCTTCGCCGGTCCATTATATACTTTAGTACTACTAGTAGACTATATCAAAACGACCGAAGACAAACTTAGTGTAACAAAGTATTGATTCTCCTCTAGCCTAGGTCTAAACAGGCTTGTTATGTGAGCAAGCAAAATAACAACCAAAAACGATTAGGCCTATAAATAAGTTGGCTCAGTGCATTTCTGTTTCTAAAATTTTATATTTTTAAAGATCATAAAAACAAACAAAGATTTAGCCCATGTTTTATTATCTCTGTATTCTGGGCATTTGATTCTGGTTGCAATGGTGATGACACTCTCGTTCAAATTTTCAGCTTCATACAGTCTGCTTCAAACTTTGGGATTGTTTTTTGAGACTATAGTGGAAGCAAATCTCACATAACTTTGTGGTGACAACTTTATTATTTTTTTTTTTCAATTGATGAATACTTTGCTGTTTCTTTCTTCCAGCAGGAATTGAAAAGCCAAATATCTAAGTCAAGGGTGAGCTTTCCTGTGATGTACGACACCAGTGTGGAGGCAACAACAGAAGAGGAGAACTGTGTTATATATGGCTTAAAGACATGTTTTAAGATGATATATTGGTACCCTTCGCAGAACAAAAGAGTTTATCCAAGAGTCCAAAAAGCAAAGGAACAAGTACCACAGAGAAAAAAGATGGAAGAGTGAGTTTAACTATTGTACCCAACTGTTTAATGATATTTAAGATACTTTTCACAACCTGTTTTAAAAAAAAAACCAGTCTAGTATATCATTTACGTGCAAGCTTCATAAGTTTGGTCAAATTTTCACTGATCTGTAGAGCGGGAGTCCAGAGGGTTTGGTTAGCTGGGAAGGTAACCAATTGCCTGGTTCATCACAATGTTCACAATGCATTCCTGTATATGATACCTGATGACTGGCAAACCGACTGTGGTGGATGTGGCTGAGAGAGCAATTTTAAAGTCACCTAATAGCTAACCTAGAGCAGCTTTCATGGTAACCACATCAAAGTAAGAACAATGTGTCAGGTATGGCCCCAAGAGCAACAAATGGCCATTGCCAGTAATTATTGGTGGTGGGGTACCCCTGCCAGTGATCTATAATTGACCCCTCACGGCTGACCTAGGTCAGCTCATGAGGTAACCACTTGAAACCTTCTGGAAAATGTTGGTTAGGACTTCAGATACAAGGGATGGGCATTGCCAGTAAATTTTATTGGTGGGGTACCCCTGCTAGTAGACCCCCAATATGCCCATCCCCTCATTGACCTAGGTGAGCTCATGATTTGACCAGTTGAAACCTACAGGAAAATGATAGGTATCACTTCATATGTAAGGATGGGCATTTCCAGTATTTTATATTGGTGGGCCACCACTGCCAGAGTCTGCCCATCCCTTACATATAGAATCCTGTCAATAATTTTCCAGTAGTTTTCAACTGGTTAAATCATGAGCTGGCCTAGATCAATGAGGGGGGGGGGGGGGGCTTTTTGGGGGTCTACTGGCAGGGGTACCCCACTAATATAAATTACTGGAAATGCCCATCCCTTACATATATATAGAGTCCTGCCAATCATTTTACAGTAGTTTTCAACTGGTTACCTCATGAGCTAATCTAGGTCAATGGGGGATGGGCATTTTGGGGGTCTACTGACAGGGTTACCCCACCAATGTAAATGACTGGAAATGCCCATCCCTTACATATGAAGTGATACCTATCATTTTCCAGTAATTTTTCAACTGGTTTTCTCATGAGCTGACCTAAGTCAATGAGGGAATGGGCATTTTGGGGGTCTACTGGCAGGGGTACCCCCCCCCCAATATAAATTACTGGAAATTCCCATCCCTTACATATGAAGTGATACCATTTTCCAGTAGTTTTCAACTGGTTACATCATGAGCTCATCTAGGTCAATGGGGAATGGGCATTTTGGGGGTCTACTGGCAGGGGTACCCCACCAATAAAAATTACTGGCAATGCCCATCAGTTGTATCTGAAGCCCTAACCAACATTTTCCAGTAGGTTTCAAGTGGTTACCTCATGAGCTGACCTAGGTCAGCCTTGAGGGGTCAATTATAGATCACTGGCAGGGGTACCCCACCACCAATAATTACTGGCAATGGCCATTTGTTGCTCTTGGGGCAATACCTGACATATTGTACTTACTTTGATGTGTTACCATGAAAACTGATCTAGGTTAGCTATCAGGTGACTTTAAAATTGCTCTCCCAGCCACACCCACCACAGTCGGTTTGCCAGTCGTCTGGTTTCATATACAGGAATGCACTGTGAACATTGTGATGTACAAGGCAATTGGTTACCTTCCCAGCTAACCAAACCCTCTGGGATCCCGGTCTATTGGGATCATTATTAACATGATTAACATAATTATTAAGCTTTGAGAAATAACTTGGTGTTATGCTGTGCAAAGCTAATAATAATTTGGTAAAGCTGCTATTCCTGGCTTATAATTTGAGGGATCTAGATTTAAATGTATACCTCCCAATATGTTATAAAATTTTAATGTAAATGTATGTTTATGATAATGTGAGTTATCATGTGCTATATCTGTATCTGTGCTTACACGTATATCATATTTTCTGTTCACAGGTCAATAATGGTGCAGATTTTGGCTTCCTGAAGACAAGTGGGAGGCCATTTGTAGTTAAGAGAAACACTCTTTGTTCGTGAAGACTTAACTGGTGTCGATTTGGGGTACCACTTTAAAACGAAAGTCATGAGGAACCCTTGCCCAAGACTCAACTTTGCATTATTGTGCAGTGCTATACTTTTGCGATTCATGTTTGATCCATTAACTTGTCTTAACTTTGTTGGAAAAAAAATCAGATTTTCAGATTTTATTTACAGTGATTTCTTCTCTATCTGTCGAAAGTCAGCCTTTTGTAGACATCAGAAGTTTTATCAGAAATAAATACTGCCAACGTACACATTATTTGTGTTTCTTCTGCTCTCTTTTCTTTCAGTGATACTAGTCAGTGAAACTAGTAGGGTTTAATTCTTTCAGTGAATCTAGTCAGTACAACTAGTCAGTCGATACCGACTAAGAAAGGTTAGTCGGGAGAGGCACCATCCTGACTAATGTAAAACCTGCTATAAACTAGTCGGTGGCTCATATAAATTAGTCGGTAAAGACCGACTAATGTCACCAACTAATGTAACTGACTAATAAACATTTACCGACTAAAAAATTGTTGATCGACTAAGCTGACGGACTAAGATGACCGACTAAGAAATCCAACTGACTAAGGAATAAATTAGTCGGTATAGCAACTGACTAAGGCTATGTTAGTCGGGAGAGGCACCAGATGGACTAACGTTTTGTTAGTCGGTGAACCAATTTAAGTTTTCAGTGCACAGACTACGGAAAATTGTGTGCAATTCTTCATTTTCAAGTTAGTGTATTACGCGAATTGTCTCTGACAGTAGTTTCCAAGTATCCTTCAAAAGTGTTGGAAGCTTTTCCACTATACTATCCCCTGAAACGGAATTTGATTTTTTTTCATACGCCCACAGGCATATTCATGATATCCAACCCAACCTCGTGTGAATCCTCAGATTTAAAGAAGGAAACAACTGTGCCACTGTTCAAGTGTTTCCAAGTTGTACTCAAGTATGTGGTTCTTTCTTTTTTATTTCCTTCCAGTATACATATAAACTTTATAGAGACGAGTCATAAAATACCTCAACAAGATGAATAACTAATATGAAAGGTGATATTTTTTCTTTAAGATGATAGGATATCATATCAAATACATTTACACATACAAAAGTAAATACATAAAACGATATAACAAACAGACTTCAACAAAAAGTCCAAGAATAACAAATATAAAAGGGGAAAAATGTTAAGATGATAGGATATCATATAAAATGCATCTAACCATACAAACGTTAATACATGAAACGATATAACAAACAGACTTCAACAAAAAGTCCAAGAATAACAAATATAAAAGGGGAAAAATGTTAAGATGATAGGATATCATATAAAATGCATCTAACCATACAAACGTTAATACATGAAACGATATAACAAACAGACTTCAACAAAAAGTCCAAGAATAACAAATATAAAAGGGGAAAAATGTTAAGATGATAGGATATCATATAAAATACATCTACTCATACAATCGTTAATACATGAAACGATATAACAAACAGACTACAACAAACATTCTAAGTGCTCGGATGGAATGTATAAAGCTGCACGGTAAATAAATGAGTTTCTGTAAACTTACGTTCGGTATTTTGTGGGGATTTCTTAAATTTATGTTCGATTTGTGCAGGAGACTTTTCGTACAGTATACAAAGGGTGATCCCAATCACTGTAAATCTTATTAGCCATTCTTTTAAACTCAGGCCTTGCAGCAGCATTTACTTTTTCTAAAAGTATATTGTAATCTATAAATTAAATATAGCTGCTGTGTATTTAAAAACTTGTGCCAGGGTAGGATCATAGTATCGAAAACATTTTCCTTTCGAATTTTGGTTAAAGAGAGACACAACGTAAGCCACACTAGATAATGTAAAATATACTTTTTTTAATACCTTGATACATTGCAAGAAAATGTCAAACTGTCGTCGCTGTATACTCCCAGTACTCAATTGTTGGAGGTTCTAGCCACCTCAGATTCCTCAACAATAACAAGTTGCGATCTTGATAGAATAAGACATTCATGTTTTATGGTTTCATTTTAAAAACAAATTTCCTAAAGGGGGTAAAACCAATAAAGTCTTGCGGTCACATGTTGGAACTATGTCATTAACAGAACACTGGTAATTTAATTGGTCAGTTTCAACAGGATTCTTATGAATTGTGCATGATACAGCAGTATCATCGGCATATTTTGTAACAGAAATGTGTGAGTTTGACTTAATTTCATAGGTATATATAGTAAATAATGTAGCAGATAATGGACCCACCCCCCCCCCCCCCTTTAAGGCACACCGAACTTTATTTCCGATATATCCGATAACCTTTTATCCAACTGAGCTTGTCTAGACCATCATTGAAGAAATTGTGTCAGCCAATGAATAAGCCAGGTTTCTTTGATAAATCGTAAAAGATCCTTCATTAATTGATTTGGCAAGACAGTATGAAACGCATTTGAAAAGTCAAGAAAAAGAGCATTTGTTATAATTCTTTCCTTACAATTGAAATGAGACACAATATCATGGTTTAATCAAACGTTTGATATCTACAATACATGGTTTCTTCGAGTGGCTTGCAAATTCCTTTCTGGAGCAGAAAGTTCCTTCTCGTTCCTTATGTAGAGCAACTTATGGGTTAACAATCTCAATGTATGGAAACCAGGGCCGAGGGTCTATCAGTTTGGTGATGTTCATTTGGTTTGTGTGTCCATATTCCGACTTGCTTTATTTTTCGAAAAAGGTCTGGTATAACTTCCCATGTGATCCTGGATTTCTTAGCCTGTGGAAGAAAACATGGCTCTGTCAAATCTGAAGGTTGCTATACAGATTTCCTAGTAATTCGGCCTAAACGCCCACCCCCCCATCCTCCTAGTCCTTTGTAGCAAAATAACTACTTAAAAATAAACAATGCTAGTACGTTCTAAACTTTCTTGTAAAAGTATTTAACTTTCAGCTATGTAACTATGTATTACTAAGCCAGATAAAGGTAGTGATAAGTAAGGCTAGAGTAATGCTCGTGATGAGCAAAGCCGACAACAGCTATGAGAAACCTTACTTCTTTAGGGAGAGGTTACATATTCAACCTTTCTTTATGTATGAAACTGAAGACTGGAGGAATGCTTAAGTGGAAATGAGCTGGCGTTTGCATGTTTTAATTTGTCATTATACTGGTATTTGTTTATTGAACTGTTTACATTCACATTGAAAAGGAGACAGGACACCAAAAGATTACATTATATCGCCCCCCCCCCCCCACCATCCCAAGTGGCACTGTGACATTACACATTGGCAAAACATAGCTCCATGCCACGACTTTTAAAAACCAATTTACTCCGGTACCGTGCGAGATAATTTGGACTTAGATATTTAAGAGATAAGTTCAAAACTAGGATCTCGATGAGATATAGGTTCATTATGATGGTTTGGGATTCATTCCCTTTAATCCTTAGGTATGATTAGGCTAACACTGAGAATGGTTTAAATTAATTTACCTTGGTCTAAGTTTTGTGGTCTGTGCGGTCGCAATTAAAATTTGAGTGATTTATTCATCAGTTTTATGCGAGTTACACCCATCGTCATCAATGTCCGTCGGTGACTTACACCACCTGTTTCCCCATTTCCAAACCGCTCTAAGTAGACACTGTAACACCAATTCAGTAGAGATAAATAGCGTTATTTTTTTCTACTGTCTATAGCTACTCGCGCAACAGATACAAGCATCGAATGTACTGCAATCATGTTCAGTTATTCAAAGCCAATTTATACGCTTTAACACACCAGTAGAATAACTGTGGTCGAGTGGTACGGACTTCGGTTCGTGTCACGAAGATCCGGGGTTCGATTCTTACCTTCGCCTGGTGAGTCCCAAAAGGACGAAACCGGTCGTGAAGTGGAACATTTCTGGTGTGTTATTCTTTATTGAAGTACTTTATTGAAGTACTATATATATATATTTATATATATATATATATATATATATATATACATATATATATATATATATAGTTATATATATAGTTATATATATAGTTATATATAGTTATTTGGAAGTAAACTAAATTGTACATATATAATCAGGAAACGGAGAACTGATTCACCGCATGATAATAAAATATACACGTATATGAAATATATTTATATGATCTAGTTGTAGCGGAGAGGTAAATACTATCCTAAAACAACAGGTTTTATGGTGGTTATGGTAAGTCTGCTACATCATTATCATTCTTGATGAATTAATGAGGGGAAAAGCAAAGATCGATGACGTCATAGGATTTTTACAGAGGATAGAATACAGTAAATTGCACTTGTTTCTTGTGCTGAGCATGTGAGCACAAACGAGTGATTCAAAGAGCATATGAGCACACTGTGAGCAAAGAAGAGAGCCAGTGCACATATCGTGAAAACGTTTATTGAGTAGAATGAGAACGTAACTCATCTCTATAAGGGAATAAAGAATACATAAAGATTGAATCGTAAAAATCAAACCAATCCCTTTTCCGCACATGGATTCGTTAAATAAATAAAGGAAAAGTTAAGCCTTCATCCTTCCTAGTATTGTAGGTGTACTGTATCATGGACAGATGAACAATACAACCAATCAGTAGATTCGGGCCTTTAATCAATAGTCATCTATTGCATATCCTTCATGGGATATAATGTATCTAGTAAAGAGGCTATCGCACTTGTTTTTTTGTAAGTTAGCTTACATAATGATAATACGTATACCTACTTTTAAGAACAACAATTGTAAAATTGTGGTTTCGATCCTAGCAGCGGGATCTTCTTCAAAGGCTAAATGAAGAGTAACACTAACAGAAAGGACAAACACACGCACAGAATACAGACAGGTTAATGAGCATGGTGAACACAAAGAGATAGATGTAAGGGGATTAGTAGACAAGGGATGGAGAGAAGAAAGAAAGAAACCAACAGGGAGAAAGCAACAGGGAGGGGTTTTGTCTTGTGATTTTGAAGTCCTACTATGGGTTTTGACATGTTAGAGGTAAGTACTTTTTTTTATTTTTTATAAACAATGTCCCCCTTTCCCCAATATTTAAAAAACATATTTGCTTAATACTTGCTCTTGAGTACTCTGTACATGTAATGATACAATTGTTTGCGTTCCTAATGAAGGTTACTACGTTGGTCGCCAAGGGGTGGTTTGTAACCATGTATGCTAAAGTTGATGATGTCAGGTAGCCAATGGCCTTGTCACATAAACGAGGTACCCATATCTCAGATTATTTATTATATATACCTCAGAAGTAGAAGGTAATATGAAATACAAATAAGTAGATTTCTGACGAGAATCACTTACTCCGTTTTGGACTTTGAAGTGAGAAAGGGACGGTGTACCCCTTTATACCAAATCACTGTCAGTGATTTCCTGACTCAGTGACTGGAGATGGTATCCTCTATTAGTATGCTGTCTGAATTTATGGTTTTGTTTTTAGGTTTTTTTTTTTATTATAGGTATAGGTATTATAGGTATTATATTTTTATTGTAGGTAGACTCATCTACAGAGGTTCACTTCGTTTTCTATTGTATAATCGTGGTCTGCTTCATAGTAGAACTTACTGTTGCCATTGTTGTGGCCAGTTACAGTTGCTGTGCTGGAGAGGCAATCCAAACTACTATAAGTAAACTCCACCACAACGCATGTCCCTCGCCTAAATTCCACGTCGATCCCCTCATATTGACTTCACAAAAGTACTTTAGGAATAGTTTGTAATATTAATCTAGCTAAGGAGATATGAATAAAGTATGCCCAGCCATCACAAAACATAAGTTGTTGTTCATGAGTGGTTCTTTTGTCTTCCAAATCCTCCTTGATCTTCTCCTACTCTTACATAATATATTTTCTTATTCAACAGGTTTATTACCCAGCAAAGATTCTCTAGTCTCACGATAACTCAGCATCCATGAATCCATCCCATAACCCTGGTCAGGTTAGTCCAAAAATACAACGGCCTACACCATACAATGGAGACTCAAGCACATATGAACTCCCAGACGAAAATTCCGTGGCTCTGCCACTTTATGAACGTCATTTCCCCTAATCTGAATTCCAGTAGATCTCCCGGTTTTGTTTCTTGGGAACTGATACGGCGTTAAAAACTCACATTTGTACACGAAAGATTCAATCCATTAGTCATTAAGCTTCAATATTAGGATTCACCATGAATTTTTGACTGTTGAAAATCAGATAAATAGGATATTATATTAACCAGTTACGTGAAATGAAAATTTTTACACTGTAATCGGCTATACGAGATTTCATTCGTCAACTTACATGAGCACAATACAGGTAATATGTTTGATGTCACCATTTAAGCAATGAGTTACGTGTAACCAATGGTAACACGTTAAGTATTACGTGTAGCCACGTGTTGGGAGCGTGTTTTCTTGACGGATGGAAAATCCCGAATAATTTGAAGAAGATGATGGTCGCCTTTTTAAATTTAGTGAATAACGTGAAGAAACATGTGAAAGAGCGCTGTTTCAATCAAGCTCGTCATTGATTTATGTCCATTAAGTTTAAGTATTATGTTATGGAACTTTGTTGTCGTTACCAAACTATTAAAACTGTACATATATGATGCGAACTGCATGCTTTATGAACATATGTGGTCCTACAGGTTACTTGGAGTTTCAATTGGTTCTAAAGAGTACTTTTTTTTATTATTTTGTATGCTTATCACTTTCGATTTATTTCTGAAGTACTTCCTTGTATGATAGTAGAAGTGAAGGGGTAGCATATTTATTTGCAGTGAGCTTGCACTTTTTTGAAACTGAGGATTAAAGTGAGAAACGCTTCAACTTAAATGTGTCGGAAATTTAACTGAGATCTCCCCTGTGAATTGCATGGTAACATTTCGCACGTAACACTATATTTCTTAAATGTTTGGAGACAAAATAATTTTAAAAAATATTAAAAATTAAACAAATATATGTATATCATATCTCCAGAGCTATTCAATATGCTGACATGACGAAACATTCTGAATCTGACACATTGTCTGTTAGTTTTTGTTCCTGTCGTTTTTCTCCTCTCCTCTCATTTAATATGCATTATTTAGATGCAGATAACTCATGGAGCTTCGTCATCTGTTCCGGGTGTGCAAGTGGAACCTCAAGTCACACCCAAAGGAAAGAAAGGTGCCCAAACGCGATTCATTACTGGTATAATTCAAGCTTTCATTGCTACGGTTCTTCTGATCTCTGGCATGACAGTTGCATCGGTCCCAGGGTCTCCTCGCGATGACATTGATAAACAGGTGTGGCCTATATCAGTTGCAGCGGTAAGATCTATTTATCTATTTATTACACACACACACACGCACACACACACACACATATATATATATATATATATGTATATATATAAATATATATTTATATTTATAAATATATATATATATATATGTATATATATATATATATATATATATATATATATATATATATATATTTGTCAATATCTATCAATATTTCGGTAACTTTTGTACAACCTCTAGTTCGTCTAAAAACAATTGAAATCAGATGATAAGATCACACAGTAGCTCCTCAAGGTAAACACGAGGTACACCGGTTGAAATATTCAAACATCAGGAAGCATAAATATTCATAATGGCTTCGAGGTGTTTACATGTCCGGACTAAGTAATCGCTCCATCTAACCTTTCTCAATGGCAGTCATAAAAAGGTGCAGAAATATAACATCAACCATACAACGATCTAAGTACAATGCGTTAATACAGTCTGCATGAGTACTTTATCTGTGGATAGCACATATCGTATATGTTCACTTACTTCAAGATAATGTTTAGTCGATTGTGTCAAAAAGTTCTTTTTGACAGTTAAGCTGATGAACTCTTTACTGGTATGTGAGTGCCTGCATTTGCATACATTTACATACAATAACAACAGTGATATATCCAAGTTTTGCGATGAGGTCAGCACAGTAATAATTCATGGTAATACATGCCAAACAGTGATTAAAGATAGGCTATTGTCATTATGTAATCTCTTTCCTTGATAGGCTGAGACCTATTGTACAACGGAGAAAGAACAAATGATGTGTATTTAATGTTTTAAATTAAAGTTTTATATGTTACTGAGTTCTGTATCGTTCTTATTAAAGTCATACAGGTTAACTTTTATATTGGTTGTGGCATTTTCCAGTCTTAGTGATTGCCTTATAGTTGCTGGTATGGTAATATGATCATACTTTGTATATAGTTTATGCCAATTAGAACGTTAAAGACAGCTTTTCTTATATTAAAAATCACGTTATTTAAACAAAGTAACTTGAATACTTATATCATGTGTATCCCTAACGTATGTTCTCCCTATTGTTTCATCCGACGTCAGGTCCTTATATTAAATGCCACGTTTGGAATCCTCAGCCGAAAGAATCACAAATTGGTAAGTTACAGAAATATATGTACGCTATGTATGTGGAGGCGCTTAAAAGTTTACCTTTGTCCAGCATCACGTTGTTTACATGAAATTCATAGGATTCGGTTGATAAACATTTTATTGCACAAATATAATTGTTTTCAAGGTCAAACTTGTACATTAGTAGGACAAAGTGACAGTATGTTCCCTATACTTATATGTAAAGGTATGAAAATATTTCTTATTCTGCAAATCTTTGTCGGGGTCAGACTCTTTATTTGTAAACCGATGTACAGGGATCTTGATACGGCAATAGCTTTATATCGACGTTCAAGTCTTCGCAAGGTAATAAAATGGCAAGAAACCAAAAAGAGGGGACTCTATGTGTCAGGTTTACCAAATGGTATATGTATTGATAGATTATCTTACACCCAACTAAGTATTTTATTTGTCATAAAATGACAAAGATAATCTCACTGCAATACATAAAATTAATGACCTCTTGTGCAAATTCAGACATTCAATTT
The DNA here is from genome assembly GCF_037975245.1 of Apostichopus japonicus. NCBI lineage: Eukaryota > Metazoa > Echinodermata > Holothuroidea > Aspidochirotida > Stichopodidae > Apostichopus > Apostichopus japonicus. The sequence goes on from NC_092577.1 coordinate 7,895,299, forward strand.
TACTGATGATACAATAACAAAAATAAAAAATAGTTGACAGTGTGTTATTCGTCACTATCCGTATATAGTTGCAACAGTAATGATCAAACTTACTGGTTTATATATTAACGAGTGACCCGCTTACCTGTCTCCCCACAACATTAGCACCTCAACCTACCGTGTCTAGTATGCCCTGGTAATATTTTAGCACTGTACACCCTCAGTGACCGGTCCTATTCGGTCAATGTCCTTCCTTCTCATTCTACCAACCAAAGTGTTTATTCATGCGTTTTCGTAGTGGACTTTTATCTTTCGGAAACTGTCCGGAATACCTTGGATTTTTACCTAGAGATTCCTTATAGGATTTCTAGACGTTCTAACAGCCTATTACAATCTGATAAGTATCCTTTTCTTATAGGGAAGGGAGTTTGGGGGCTGTTTTTAGTGTGCAACTCTCGCCCATGCGTTCGTTTTTTTTTTAATTAGCGTAATGTTATTTTATCAGGTAGTAGTTCCGCGAAACTACTTCGTTCGTTCGCCTTATTCCGCTCTGGAATCGCGGATAGGTGGTTTGTCATCTTGTGCACATGTTTTTTAGCTGTTATACTTCTCCTGAGGTGTTTTGCTTGTTTTCATGTACTTTCGTTACTTGTTCGCTTTTTAAGTGTTGGTTTTCTCTCTTGTAGCGTACCTTGTAAGCCGCGAGCTCCTATCTCGTACTATCTTAGAAAGGCGGCTCGGTTAAGATGTTATATATAGTTGCAACAGTAACAACATGTTTGGCATATCATTTTGTTGCGTATATGCACACTTCACCAATTCTAGAATAATGCTATTCCAGTTGTCAAGTGTTCACAAGTTGCTTAAAGTGGCATATCACTAAAAGTAAAGCAACGTTTGTTTATTTGTTTCCCAATAATATTCCATATTCAAGTAACACTTCGCAAGATCGCAAATGGTGCTTACCATTCAGTATTCAGCGTAAATCAAGCTACCATAGTTGCCCAAAAGAGAAGAAATAATTTGTGGCAATAACTTTCTGTTGAATTACTATTGAAAAAGTGTTCAATCTTTAGAACTTGTTAAACATTAAGTTACAATATAAACATATGATGCTCATATAAATTTGCATATTAATACAAGGCCTACATAAGGATATGTAATTTTGATTTTTACCTTCATTTTCATCCGGTACTTAATTGCATGCATGCCTGCACCATCTTTTACGAAAATGGGCGAGAGCACCATCCAACATACAACGTTCTTATTTTCACATTGAGGATTTGTGATGTAGTTACCTTATTTAACTTAAGTTCATTTCATCAATGACAGTGAAGCTAATTATGTCTTTTCTCGATTTTTTATCTAAAGATTCGACTTTACTTGGCCTTTTCCATCTTTGCATGTGTGCTCATCGCAATTGCTGCTACGCCTGTCATAACGGCATTGTTATATTCCAGAAATCCATCTTATTACTACTATAATTCTGAACATGTGAGTAAAATGTTACCAGTTGATAATTATGTACAAGACAATTAGCCAACTTTGTCTTTTAACCTCAGTTGATCACGTAACCTTCAGATTTTAACATTAATTAATGCGTTGGAAATATACAGATCATGATGTCTCACATGTTACATGGGGGACTGAGATCAAACCTATGATTAAGACAGAAACATTTAAAAACAAATCAAGTTTTTGCATTACATATTTGATTTTATAATAACTTTGTGTAAAAGTAAGAGGACCTGAAGTTCCGATCCTAGCAGGATCTTCTTCAGTTGCTGAATGACAAGTAACAGTAACAGAAGGGACAAATACACGCACAGAATACAGACAGGTTAATGAGCACAGTGAATACAAAGATATAGATGTAGGAGGATTAGTAGAAATGGGATGGAGGGAAGAAAGAAACAAGCATGGGAACATGAGAGGTAAGAGAGAAACTGTAGAGGGACAAAGAGGGGATTGAGGGAAGATGGTAGGGAGTAAATGAGGGAAGGGCAAAGACAGAAAAGTTTAAGAGAAAACAAGTAGAAGAGAGCTACGAGAAGAGGGGTGATAAAGGGGGAAAACATGGTGCGATGGGAGGGGGGAGCAGAAGAAAGGTTAGTCATGTCCTTCTTGAATGTTGAGCTCATGATGTTGAAGGGTGCGACGGCGTTGCATCCCACAGTCTCTCTGATTCGTACTAGATCAGGACGGCTACCTAAAGATTCCATCCCCTGTAGGGACATGATATTTTGGTTTGGTTGGGAAGGTTGAAGGGTTCTCCAACCGGAGTGTCAGTCTTCCTGAGGTTGACGGTGGATATGTGTCCATATAACCGCTTCATGATAGTGTAGAGTGGATGGTGGATGGAGCGTGAGGGTAGATCAGATAATTCACATTATAGGTTTTGCAAGTGCTGTGACCTTTAGTCTTGTGTGTGGACAATCTTTGAGCTCACAGCTTAAAAATTAGCAGGCAATTTAAGGCTTTCGGGAAATAAAGATTTAAAAAAAAAAAGTATTCAACTGCAATATCCAATATATTTTGTGTCCAACCCTCCAATATAAATTAAGAATTATAAGTTATTGGTCTATGAAACTAAATATTGGTTGTTTGTCACTCGTCTTGCTGATTCAAAGGATCCAACCGAGTAATCAAGCAACGCTGAAGAGTGCTTCTCACACATAATTTGGGCCAGAAACATAATCCCTCCCTATCCCGCTTTCAAAAGCTGGGACCGTCCTATTCCCTTTTTCTACTACCATCTTGCCACATTAACGGTTACAAATAGCAAATACAGTTCCATATGAAAAACAAAGGAGATAGTGGTGTTTTCATAAGAAAGTATTTTAAGTAAGTGAAAATATAAACGGATGAGAGGGTTCATTGAGGTCAGGATTGTGTATCATAATGTGACTCTTATTGAACTCTTCAATAAATTAAGCTTTACGTAACCATTCTCGAACTGGGAATCTAAGTGACTACGCGCAAATAAAATTGACTATATATAGAGTGAGAGCAATTTTATGAACAATGCCAACACTTTATTATAATCATTTTAGCCAGATAGCCCATGGCCTTGAGCTCACGTGACCGATGTACCCATATCTCAAATCATATTTAATATATATCTCAGAAGTAGAAGGTAATATGAAATTCAATCACGTAGATTTCTGACGAGAATCACTTACTCCGTTTTGGACTTTGAAGTGAGAAGGGTGTAGCCCTTTATATCAATTCACTGTCAGTGATTTCCTGACTCAGTGACTGGAGATGGTATCCTCTATTACACAAAGATGCTGTCTGGATTTATGGTTTTGTTTTATGTTTATTATAGGTAGACTCATCTACAGAGGTTCACTTCGTTTTCTATTGTATAATCGTGGTCTGCTTCATAGTAGAACTTGCTGTTGCCATTGTTGTGGCTAGTTACAGTTGCTGTGTTGGAGACGCAATCCAAACTATTGTAAGTACATTCCATCACAACGACTGTCCTTCTCTCGCCTAAATTCTACGTCGATCATCTCTTATGGACTGCACGAAAATACTTTTGGAATAGTTTGTAATATTAATCTAGCAAAGGAAATACAATATGAATAAAATATGCCCAACCATCACAAAACAGAAGTTGTTGTACCTGAGTGGTTCTGTGGTCTTCCAAATCCTCTTTGATCTTCTCCTACTCTTACATAATTTATTTTTCTTATTCAACAGGTTTATTACCCAGCAAAGATTCTAGAGTCTCACGATAATTCAGCATCCATGAATCCATCCCATAACCCTGGTCAGGTTATTCCCAAAATACCACGGCCTACACCATACAATGGAGACTCAATCACATATGAACTCCCAAGCGAAACTTCCGTGGCTCTGCCACTTTATGAACGTCATATCCCCTAATCTGAATTCCAGTAGATCTCCCGGTTTTGCTTCTTGGGAACTGATACGGTCGCTTAAAACTCACATTTGTACACGAAAGGTTCAATCCATTAGTCATTTAGTTTCAATATTAGGATTCACCATGACTTTTATACTATTGTATTTCAGATAAACAGGATATTATATTAATCAGTTATGTGAAATGAACATTTTTACCCTGGAATTGGCTATGCGAGAGTTCATTCGCCAACTTAAATTAGCACAATACAAGTAATATGTTTGATGTCACCATTTAAGCAATGAGTTACGTGTAACCAATGATAACACGTTTGGTATTACGTGTAGCCACGTGTTGGGAGCGTGTTTTCTTGACGAATGAAACATCCCGACTATTCACCGCCGTCATGAAAGTATAAAGGTCAGTCAATCAACGCTTGTGAAGAAGATGATAGTCGCCGTTCGAAATTTAGTGAATAACGTAAAGAAACGTGAAAAATGAAAGAGTGCTGTCTAAATCACGCTCGTCGTTGATTTATGTCCATTAAGTTTAAGTATTATGTTATGAAACTTTGTTTTGTTACCAAAATAATAAAACTGTACATATATGATGCGAAGTGCATGTTTTATGAACACTTGTAGTCCTTCAGGTTATTTGGAGTTTCAATTGGTTCTAAAGAGTACTTTTATTATTATATTGTATGGAATTGACATAAATTGCTGTAAGCAGCCATACTTTTCAGCAGTTTATTGTATCTTGCCTTTTTTACATGATCTTAACTTTTCATACTGGTACCTGATAGGAATGTCGTCTTGGAAATCGAGAATCGAACCATCGTAATTGAAATAATGGTTACCCAATATATGCATTTGCAAGTTAAACACCTTACCCGATTTGAGTAAACCAACCTTAAGTTGAGTGTCCGGTATCCTATAGCCTTTATTAACATCCGAAAAACGTACTAGAAAAGGGAAGTAGAATTTTTATCCTGAATATTGTTATTGGGGGAGGGGATGTACGGTTGAAAATTGTCGTTTAACAAATGTATATTAGTCATAACTTTAACAAGGAAATGCAAGGAAGTTCGAAACAGTAACACAATGACTTAGCATTTGCATCCACAATCTCTAGATGAAAGCATATCACCTTTATGTTATGAAACAACGTGCCAAAGAGTATGGTATTTTGCTGCAGTTTCATCATTACTTATTCCTCTGTCATACTAAGATTTGTTTTCAAATCATGTGGTGGTGGGGGGGGGGGGGGGGTGGCCGAATGTAATTGATAATTGTAGAAGTTCCACGATAGGATGGGGAATTAAATCCCATAACTGATTATCATTTTTTTTTCATGATGTCTTTGCAGGCACTGCATTACACTAAGAACAAGAAATAAAGCAGCCTCAATAACTAGAAATAATTTTTGTTATTATTTATTTAGTGTATGATATATAGCTTCGTAATTGAATGATTGCAATAAACCTCAAAAGTAGTGATCAGTGAGAATATGACGAGAGAAATAACAAAATACGGGGGCTTCAATCATACTAGGTATTTTAATTTGGTACTCGAATATTCGGTTGGGGGGGGGGGTCGGAGGCAGAAGTAGGGAACAGCTATATTCATCGATATTTGATGGTCCGCTTAATGCTTAATCCGACGATATTTCGGCTGTTTTTCGAATCTTTGAAATACCGATATGTTACATTAATATGATAATAATTAAACTACTTGAACTAGATTTTAAGAAATATCTGAAAGTTTGAGATAAAGCATCGTTTCGAATTTCTGACATTCAACGACGAAATTTCGACAAAGTTTTAGGAAAAGGTGATATTTTGATATTGAATAGTCAAACATTTGATGATATAGTCTCAACACTTTTAAGTCTCAGGTATCCTAGTAACTAGTTAACTTGTAGTTCTTAGTCTAGAACATATGTTGGTCGGCTTACTAAACTATTAGTTCAGTAGCAGGATGGATAAAACAAATACCAGGAAGATTGAATTTAACATCAAGTTGCTATCAAGATGACGTGCATATTTCCTGAATATTAGATGATATGAGCTATAAAGCTGTTAATTGGTAATCAGATTTCTGCAATTAATTAACAAATTACCCATAATAAAGACACAATTTAGTTAAGCACTACAGAGCTAGAGCTATCACCACTAAAAGAGCATAACTAATGAACTATTTTCGTATTTGCTTGTTCGGTCAATGAACTTGTAGCATAAATAGGAAAAAAATAGATTAAGGTGGGCCTTTGGTTTAAATAATATATAGACGTTCCAAAATATCGCAAAACCTTAGTGTTCCTTAAAATAATATATAATTAAACTTCTCTCTTCTCATTCTTCCAGAAGATCTCCCGTGAGGTCCCTTACTCAAATTCCATATCTGGTTTTATATCTGGCTATATCTGGATAGATAAAGTTTGATATGGCCATATAGGCCAGATATATCTTGATGTAATTGTAATCCAGATATCCATATCAAGTTTGATATGGCCATATAAAGCCAGATATAACTGGATATAGAGTCAATCCATATACGCATATAAAGTTTGATATGGCCATATAAAGCCAGATAGATCTTGATATGATTGTAATCCAGATATCCATATCAAGTTTGATCTGGCCATATAAAGCCAGATATAACTGGATATAGCCTATAGTCAATCCAGATACGCATATAAAGTTTGATATGGCCATATAAAGCCAGATATATCTTGATATGATTGTAATCCAGATATCCATATCAAGTTTGATCTGGCCATATAAAGCCAGATATAACTGGATATAGCCTATAGTCAATCCAGATACGCATATAAAGTTTGATATGGCCATATAAAGCCAGATATATCTTGATATGATTGTAATCCAGATATCCATATCAAGTTTGATCTGGCCATATAAAGCCAGATAGATCTTGATATGATTGTAATCCAGATATCCATATCAAGTTTGATCTGGCCATATAAAGCCAGATATAACTGGATATAGCCTATAGTCAATCCAGATACGCATATAAAGTTTGATATGGCCATATAAAGCTAGATATATCTTGATATGATTGTAATCCAGATATCCATATCAAGTTTGATCTGGCCATATAAAGCCAGATATAACTGGATATAGCCTATAGTCAATCCAGATACGCATATAAAGTTTGATATGGCCATATAAAGCCAGATATATCTTGATATGATTGTAATCCAGATATCCATATCAAGTTTGATCTGGACATATAAAGCCAGATATAACTGGATATAGAGTCAATCCATATACGCATATAAAGTTTGATATGGCCATATAAAGCCAGATATATCTTGGTATAATTGTATTCCAGATATCCATATCAAGTTTGATATGGCCATATAAAGCCAGATATATCTTGATATGATTGTAATCCAGATATCCATATCAAGTTTGATCTGGCCATATAGAGCCAGACATAACTGGATATAGCCTATAGTCAATCCAGATACGCATATAAAGTTTGATATGGCCATATAAAGCCAGATATATCTTGATATGATTGTAATCCAGATATCCATATCAAGTTTGATATGGCCATATAAAGCCAGATAGATCTTGATATGATTGTAATCCAGATACGCATATCAAGTTTGATCTGGCCATATAAAGCCAGATATAACTGGATATAGCCTATAGTCAATCCAGATACGCATATAAAGTTTGATATGGCCATATAAAGCCAGATATATCTTGATATGATTGTAATCCAGATATCCATATCAAGTTTGATCTGGACATATAAAGCCAGATATAACTGGATATAGAGTCAATCCATATACGCATATAAAGTTTGATATGGCCATATAAAGCCAGATATATCTTGGTATAATTGTATTCCAGATATCCATATCAAGTTTGATATGGCCATATAAAGCCAGATATATCTTGATATGATTGTAATCCAGATATCCATATCAAGTTTGATCTGGCCATATAAAGCCAGATATAACTGGATATAGCCTATAGTCAATCCAGATACGCATATAAAGTTTGATATGGCCATATAAAGCCAGATATATCTTGATATGATTGTAATCCAGATATCCATATCAAGTTTGATCTGGACATATAAAGCCAGATATAACTGGATATAGAGTCAATCCATATACGCATATAAAGTTTGATATGGCCATATAAAGCCAGATATATCTTGGTATAATTGTATTCCAGATATCCATATCAAGTTTGATATGGCCATATAAAGCCAGATATATCTTGGTATAATTGTATTCCAGATATCCATATCAAGTTTGATATGGCCATATAAAGACAGATATATATTGGTATAATTGTAATCCAGATATCCATATCAAGTTTGATATGGCCATATAAAGCCAGATATAACTTGGTATAATTGAATTCCAGATATCCATATCAAGTTTGATATGGCCATATAAAGCCAGATATATATTGGTATAATTGTAATCCAGATATCCATATCAAGTTTGATATGGCCATATAAAGCCAGATATATCTTGATATAATTGTAATCCAGATATCCACATCTGGTTTGATATGGCCATATCAAGCCAGATATAACTGGATATAATTGTAATCCACATATCCATATCAAGTTTGATATGGCCATATAAAGCCAGATATAACTGGATATAGAGTCAATCCAGATACGCATATAAAGTTTGATATGGCCATATAAAGCCAGATATATCTTGGTATAATTGTAATCCAGATATCCATATCAAGTTTGATATGGCCATATAGAGCCAGATATAACTGGATAGAGAGTCAATCCTGATACGCAAATAAAGTTTGATATGGCCATAGAAAGCCAGATATAAATTGATATAATTGTAATCCAGATATCCATATCAAGTTTGATATGGCCATATAAAGCCAGATATAACTGGATATAGAGTAAAGCCAGATATATCTTGATATAATTGTTAGCTAGATATCCATATCAAGTTTGATATGGCCATATAAAGCCAGATATAACTTGATATAATTGTAAGCCAGATATGCATATAAAGTTTGATATGGCCATATAAAGCCAGATATATCTGGATATATTTGTAATCCAGATATCCATAACAACTTTGATATGGCTATATAAAGCCAGATATAACTGGATATAGAGACAATCCAGATAGGCATATAAAATTTCATCTGGCCTAATAAAGATATAAAGCCAGATATAACTGGACATATAGTCTATCCAGATATGCAGATAAAGTTTTATCTAGCCATATATAGCGAGATATAACTGAATATACATTTAAGATTGTGTGCTCTTACATAGTGTATTTTCACAGAGATAAACCATGCCCTATGTTTAGTACTGCACATACTTTAATGGTAAAGCACCTACACACTAAGTCAGAGGGGGTATAAATTGGCTACTTGATCTATCTGGGTTGCTAGGCAACCACAGGATGATGGAAAAAGGATGACTCAGAGGGTAATTAAGCGTGAACATGGAGGTAAAAACAGACCTCCATGGTGTGAAAACCTTCTTTGGAACAAAGGACATATGTGTATTGATACTCTGGGATCGAGTGAGATAGGAAAACAGTTTACACATGGTAGGGGTAGAGAACAGAAGGAAATTTAATAGAAAGAATTGGAAGGGTGATGGAGATTCGTAAAAAATAACCTATTGAGTTCGGACATTGGCAAAGGATTCTACAGTGAACTGAACAGTCAGAAGTAAGGAAGAAGATTTTTGGAACGGATGGAAACAAATATATTTGGGACTGATCTTCAATACTGAATGGAAAATATATCGCCCTCCTGGAACTTATTTACTAAAGCAAATATATCAAATACGGGAATAGCACACTTCAATTTAGTATCAACCTCTACAGGACCACAGAAGAATAAAGAACTCAACCTTCAAGTATGTTATTGAACAGCGGTCATTTTATGACCATAGCAGTCGGATTAGGTAACAGCAAGGAGCTTTTTGAGCGATATGTTTGTGGCCAAAACTGCAGATTCCTAAGTCCAAGATAAGTTGATCTTTACCTCCAATTAAGCCCTGCTCTTTTTTGGTCTAAATGTTTGGAGATTGGTTTTTCAGACTCAATTTGAAATGATTTTGAAATCTCTTTCTAGTTGGAAGCATTGTGAGTCATAAATAAAACTATGTGTCACAAAAAAAGTTATGTACACAATTGGGTTTGGAATGTGCTGGGAATAAAGTAATCCCGACTTTATGTCTTCGTCATTGTTTGGAAAATTGTGTCGATGAAAAGGACTCGCAGACCTTGCAGAGACTGAAGACAGCATAGAGACGGCAGAGTGATGGGCATTTTGTCATGAAGCAGGCTTTCAAGTGCCAATTTATTCGTGGAGCATTTTATCATGCCAGGATATTTTATTCTCTTAACCATGTATTTTAGTTCTGGCGGTCATATTGCCTCAATAATCGTCTGAACAGAAGACCCTTTTTTAATATTAGTTTATTATATGTAAAGGCTTGGACATACTGTGGGTAAAGTGAAACAAGAAAAAGAAAAATACCTGCTGATGGATCAAACAGGAAATGTATTCCCCTGAACATTAATGCTACAGTACCGCTGCGTGTAAATTTCCAGGAAATTTGGGCGGAGTTAGCATTTACTAATGACTGTGTTGGCGGAAGAAGTTTTACCAGTCGAAATGTATGATTGGTTGCCGTTTAAAAAAAAAATGTTATCGTAAACACGAGCATAGGCGATCGCGGATACTTTTCCTAAATGTAGTGTTTCTATTTTGCACTCCTGGCACGATGCCAAACAAAATATTTCGGAATGCAGTGTATTGCTTTTTCCACATGGACCATCGTTGGTTATTTTATATTGGAAGTATATAGGCCTGGCCATTAAGAAAGTGTTGAAATATCGTGTAAGGTGAATTAATGGGGTTTTTTTCGGTCTGAAAGAATCACGGGGTAGTGAGCCGATAAGATACATTTTTCGTGTTCTAGTCATCGTCCTTTATTTTTTTAGTTTGGTCGGAAACATGGGAGTTGGGCGGTTTGTGAGGTGGTTTGTGAGTAGGTTGGAGTACTGAACTAGGTGCCCCTCCCCCTCACCTCCCCAACAAATAAATTCCTTCTGTCTCCGTCCTCGATGTAATTTGCCAATAAAATTTATAACGAGACATGAACAATTTCTCGCCCATATCATTATTATGAAGACCCAATACCAATCTGATGGCCGGCCTGGGGGAGGGGTCTAGGATTGGATTTTTTTTTGCATTTCCAGGTGGCCTCAGATGCAATTTGGTGCAATATAGCACACTTCAACCCACCCACTCCATTTTGTATATTAATTTTGCATTTTCACCTGGCCTTAGATGCAATTTGGTGCTCCAAATGAGATTTTTTTCTCATTTGGAAATGAAAAAGGGGTTTTCTGACTTGCGAAGCGGGGGGGGGGGGCGGAATGATACTTCCGCCCCTCCATATTTTTCACGGGGGGGGGGGCTGGCGCCCCAGCCCCCCGGTTCCTACGCCTTTGCCCAATACCCCTTTCAGCTGCTTTGAATTTGAAGTTTATACTGCACTCTTGAATCGCCAAATCTAACACTCACAAAAAAACTGGCCACGTCCAATAAAAATGGGAAATGCGGATAAAAATATCAACGTAAAACGATGATAATTTTCCCTGTCTTTCTGTAACCAAGCGACCGTCAATCATTCCCTATAAACTTTTCATGTTGGTCGCCCGTTCTGTGACCGCCATACAGTGCACCTGTGGCTACATCTAAAACAAGACGAAGGAATGCTGTCTTTGGTGTAATATGCAAATTAATGATGGTACTGTGCTGCGCGGTTCAAACTTAACCTATTGCGACACATTCACATTTTGGGAAGCTGTTGTAGAAGTAACGTTGGTATCCAATGTAAATTACTGTATGGTACTGTTACGTTGCAATGCGAGAGGTCTCGATAATTATTTTTTAACGAGACATAAGCCTGGGCTCGTTTCTGGAAGGAACACAGACAAATTGACAAGTCTAGAGAATTTGATGAGAACCTAAACTATATTGAACAATGGAGTTTGAACCAACAACAAGTGGTCATTACAAATATATAGAAAATTACTCACAAACTTATGTAACGTTGGAATGCGAGAGGTCTCGATAATTTAATTTTTAACGAGACACAAGCCTGGGTTTGTTTCCGTAAGGAACACAGACAAATTGAAGAGTCTAGAGAATTTGAATGAGAACGTAAACTATATTGAACAATGGAGTTTGAACCAACAACAACAAATGGTAATTACAAATATATAGAAAATTACTCACAAACTTAACAAGATAGGATACACTTTAAAACACGCTGGTCTCTTCCAATGGCGATATCCCTCAGCGGCCACGACCTTGATGACGACGATTCTTGGTCCGTTGTACCGCGAAATTCACTGGTCCTCGACGAAGTTTCTCGCGATCCCAGAAACAGCAGTCACCTTCTTTCCGGCGATGCTCCAAAATAGAAGACGGACTTCCAGCCACAATCGAGTGAAGCACAAGTTAAACTTCTCGCCGACTAAATATTACCAGAGTCAGTCCAAAATCAGCTTTATAGCCACCAACTCCTGACGTAACGAACTTCCTCAACGGAGACAGAAATTCTTCACCTTCTCCGAAATAAAGACTGGAAAACTGTAGTTTCACAGCAAAGTCCTCTTCAAACTTCTGAATGGGAGTGTAGAATCAATCTTGGTATCGATATCTCAATCCCTCAGAAACTACTGGCAGTTGAGCACTGACGATATATAGTAGAATGGTATAATATGTGTCGTCGCTTGTATTCGTACAGAAACTGAGAAACTTTCCGATCTGGGGCGGGTTTTTATACGATTCGCCATGTCAAGAATCATCTGGATCTTTCTCGATACACCTGAGTAACAATTCGACCCAGTTTCTACGTTTCGCGGAAGTCCTTTGCATATATCGCGAACATTCCAGAGAATCCACGAAGAGGCGTGTACAACGTACAACAGGACTTCACGTAAACCGACGGTGTCCCGAGACCAGCGTGTCAACACAAGGAATATACCAGAACAATCGTGTATTGCTCATTACATTAATAACGTCCTGATACATTAACCCGACCTAATTTCTCAAATATTGATTCGTCACGTAGGCTATTTCAAATACTTTCTATATAATAACATTAGTTTCCTCACTAGCAGTGACTAGCGTTAGGCTACAACTGGCCCTCGTAACACTTAACAAGATAGGATACACTTAAAAACACGCTACGGCGATATCCCTCAGCGGCCACGACCTTGATGACGACGATTCTCGGTCCGTTGTACCGCGAAATTCACTGGTCCTCGACGAAGCTTCTCGCGATCCCAGAAACAGCAGTCACCTTCTTTCTGGCGATGCTCCAAAATAGAAGACGGACTTCCAGCCACAATCGAGTGAAGCACAAGTCGAACTTCTTGCCGACTAAATATTACCAGAGTCAGTCCAAAATCAGCTTTATAGCCACCAACTCCTGGCGTAACGAACTTCCTCAACGGAGACAGAAATTCTTCACCTTCTCCGAAATAATGACTGATAAACTGTACTTTCACAGCAAAGTCCTCTTCAAACTTCTGAATGGGAGTGTAGAATCAATCTTGGTATCGATATCTCAATCCCTCAGAAACTACTGGCAGTTGAGAACTGACGATATATAGTAGAATGGTATAATATGTGTCGTCGCTTGTATTCGTTCAGAAACTGAGAAACTTTCCAATCTGGGCGGGTTTTTATACGATTCGCCATATCAAGAATCATCTAGATCTTTCTCGATACACCTGAGTAACAATTCGACCCAGTTTCTCCGTTCCCGGAAGTCCTTTGCATATCTCGCGAACATTCCAGAGAATCCACGAAGATGCGTGCACAGCGTACAACGGGATTTCACGTTAACCGACGGGAACCGAGACCAGCGTGCCATAATAAGGAATATACCAGAACAATCGTGTATTACTCATTACATAAATAACATTCTGACACCCGACCTAATTTCTCAAATATTGATTTGTCACGTAGGCCATTTCAAATACTTTCTATAGTATAACATTAGGTTCCTCACTAGCAGTGACTAGCGTTAGGCTACAATGGGCCCTCGTTACACCCTCCCCCTTCAAGGAAAGTTTGAATGTAATGAAAACTTTCTAATCTCTTACATTCTGCTATATCTTATCACATATTCTATCATAAAATATGAACTTTGTTACACTTGAACAAATTTTCGTTAAACATTTATCAAACAACTTTTAAGTTTTGCATAATAAATAATTCTGAGTGTTCTTTATACATTATTATATAACATTATATTATAACATTAGGTTCCTCACTAGCAGTGACTAGCGTTAGGCTACAATGGGCCCTCGTAACAGTACTATAATTTATAAAAGACGATTTTCCTCAGGTGGTGTGGAAAATGGGTGTTTCGGTGAACTCAATCTCTTTGTATAGTATTTGGATACTAAAAATGACCATGTACATGCAGTTTTTCTTTAGTAATTTAGCATTTTTATCCTTTGTGGATCTTTACTGAAATAAATATGAAAATGTATTGTCTGACGCCAGTACTTAACGGTAAGCATTTCTTAAATTTTGACAGCTTCAAAATCCATTTAAAAAAGTATGTTTTCATGAAGGTAATAAATAAAATCAACATATAGGTTTGGTCGGAAAATATTGACGGGCGGCCATTTTTTCTTCTTTAAATGCGCTAATACTAGTTTTGAATATGTGGCAACCTTAACAAAATAATTTTTAAGGATAGTTTAGATTTCTTGTACTCCGAATAGAGACCCGGGAATCAGGAAAAATGAGGCCCCTTGGGCGGACGAGAAACATGTTGTTTTGTTTTTAACCGGCCCTGTCTCAAATTTGTTGGGTGCACGTTTTTTTCTTTTCATTCTGTTGGAACCAACGGTAATTATATAAAAAATTGACACAAGAAACGCTTAGAAATACTTTATTATTCTTCAAAATGTTGCCAACTATTCAAAGTAAACTTATCTTCCGTGGAACATAACCTCTACAACTGAGAAAAAAAGTCGGAAAAGAAACACTGAATAGAAACACTTTACCTGCGTCATCTTCGCTGCTAGGTGAATATCATGTCTTAAACTACGATTAAGAAACGGATGTTTCAAACATCTCTCATTCTTTCGGCGACTTTAATCCCTATTCATTGAGCACAATAGCATTTCCTGCGTAGAAACTCGTACAGGGATTATATGAGGTGTCTACGCGGCGTCTACACGGAAATTTGTTTGTCAACGAGTTTATACGCTATCACTGTGACTGGCCTGCAGGTTCCTATCCAGAAACTTCACGATTATTGAGTTCTCATTATCTGACATTAAGATGTCTACACAGAAATCTTCAATATTTGATATCAATCAGGGGAAGAAATAACGTAACTGACTATGTTTTCAGTACATTTTTTTTATGACGCAGTTCTGCTAGATGCTGGTATTTATTCCCATTCAACAACTAATCATTGTTATGACATCAACATGAAATGAAGTTGATTGTATTAACACCTCTCCATTTCAAAATAAGGCCAGTATTTCCTTTCACCGTATCAGGAATGTGACATTTCAGCAACCTTGGACCAGCTACAAGGAATGGGGAAAGTTCAAAGCATATGATGGATCACTTAAAGCCAAATTCAACAGAACAGATTAGGTTTTGCAGTAATAATTGTCTTATATATTCGGTCATTCTATCCTGCGATTCTGCGATCCTGCGATTCTGCGATCCTGCGATCCTGCGATCCTGCGGTCCTTCGGTCCTTCGGTCCTTCTGTCCTTCGGTCCTTCGGTCCTTCGGTCCTTCGGTCCTTCGGTCCTTCGGTCTTTGGGTCCTTCGGTCCTTCGGTCCTTCGGTCCTTCGGTCCTCCGGTCCTTCGTCAACAAGACTTGGGCAGTGGAAGGACACGTAAAAACTGTAACACAATGAAAGAAAGTCGTTTGATAAATAAGATGTGGCCCAGATGGAATTAATACCGAATAAACCATGACTATACAGAAGGCGGATTAAGAACGGATTACATAAGTTTGTGATTTTGGTAGTTGTTAATGGGTACCCAGAATTTGTTGAGGCCACTGATGTGAGATTTAAGACGAATGATCCAATCGATTTCTTTACGATTACGTTCGGTTGCTGTTAGCATTTTTAATAGAGTGTCTAAGAAGATTTAAATGTTCGGAAAAGGGGAATCCTGCTAAATTATCACGATTTGTTTTTGTTTTTGTTGGAACTGGGCACCTGTTTTACCTACAAAACTTCCATCTTTACAAATAACACAGCAGCATATCTGTAAATGACATTTTTAGAACCACATGAAAAAGGGATAGGGGTCTTAAACTATAATCGTCACTGGGTATTTTAGTGCCAGGGTAATGTTGGAGCAAAAGTTGCTTGCGGAGGTGGGAATAAGTTTGGTTGTTTATGTGTGTATAAAATATAGCTATGTATTTGAGTGGTTCTAATATACCAAAGCATTTTACATTACCAAGCACTTAAAGGTAGTGATAAAGTGAGGATGACGGAAGAAATAAGAACCATACGAGGTATTTTAATTCGGTAATCAAATATTCTGGCGCAGGCAGGTTTAGAAATCAGGTTTTCAGCGCATGTCCAATTTTCTTAACTAGGAATGCAATCAATTGCAGCCTGTGCTGGATCAATCAACTATTTCATTTGCACTTAGACACATTTCAGTGCTTCGCTTTTTGCAAAATCCGTTGATTATTGTTCTGAATGTTGATGACTTATTTTTAGTACAAGTATAACACTTAAAGTATGCTTATCACTTTCGATTTATTTCTGAAGTACTTCCTTGTATGATAGTAGAAGTGAATAACATATTTACTTTCAGTGAGCTTGCACTTTTTTGAAACTGAGGTTTAAGGTAAGTAACGCTTTAGCTTAAGTGTGTCGGAAATTTAACTGAGATCTCCCCTGTGAATTGCATGGTAACATTTCTTCACGTAACACTAACTTTCTTAAATTTTTGGAGGCAAATCATTTAACAAAATATTAAGAAATAAACATATATATGTATATAGTATCTTCAGAGCTATTCAATATGCTGACATGTCGAAACATTCTGAATCTGATACAGTGTTTGTTAGTTTTTGATCCTGTCCTTTCTCTCCTCTCCTCTCATTTAATATGCATTATTTAGATGCAGATTACTCATGGAGCTTCGTCATCTGTTCAGGGTGGGCAAGTGGACCCTCAAGCTACACCCAAAGGAAAGAAAGGTGCAAAAGCTCGATTCATTGCTGGTGTAATTCAAGCTTTCATTGCTACGATTCTTCTGATCTCTGGTATGACAGTTGCATCTGTTCCAGGGGCTGGTAGCGATGAAATTGATAAACAGGTGTGGCCTATATCAGTTGCAGCGGTAAGTTCCACTAATTCATTGACATATATTTATTACACACATATTTCTATATAAATATATATATGTATCTATCAATATTTCGGTAACTTTTGTACAACCTTTAGTTCGTCTAAACACATTTGATAAGATCACACAGTAGCTCCTCAAGGTTAACATGAGGTACACCGGTTGAAATATGTTTGTGTTCAAACATCAAGAAGCATAAATATTCACAATGTCCGCAAAGTGGCTACGAGGTGTTCACATGTCCGGATGGAAGTAATCGCTCCCCTAACCCTTTCCCAATGGCATTCATAAAAAGATGCAGAAATTCCAACATCAACCATATGACGTTATTAGTAAAATGCGTTAATACAGTCTGCATTAGTACTTAATCTGTGAATAACACATATCGTATATGTATTACACCCACTTCAAGATTATGTTTAGTCGATTGTGTCAAAAAGTCCTTTGACAGCTAGGCTGATTAACTCTTAACTGGTAGGTGAGTGCCTGCATTTGCATACATGTTTGTGCTTTACTTATTACATTAAAATTCTAATCAACCAAGAAATAATAATAACAACAGTGATACATCCAAGTTTTGCGATGAGGTCAGCACGATTATAATTCATGGTAATTCATGCCAAACAGTGATTAAAGATATTTCAATTATGTAATATCTTTCCTGGATAGGCTGAGACGTATTTAAAAAAAGGAAAAGGAACAGATGATGTGGATTTAATGTTTGTAATTAAAGTTTCATTTGTTACTGAGTTCTATAACGTTCTTTGTGAAGTCAAGCAGGTTAAATTGTAAATTGATTGTGGCATTTTCCAGTATTAATGGTTGCTTTGTAGTTGCTGGTATGGTAATATCATACTTTGTAGATAGTTTATGCCAATTGGAACGTAATAAACAGCTTTTCTTATATTCAAACTAACGTTATTTAAACAAAGTAACTTGAACACCGTCTAGATCATTTGTAACCCTAACGTATGTTCTCCCTTTTGTTTCATCCGACGTCAGGTCCTTATCTTAAATTCCATTTTTGGAATTCTCAGCCGAAAGAATCACAAATTGCTAAGTAACAGAACTATATGTACGATTACGTAAATATAAATATATAGGCCGTGCACTATGTATATAAAGGCGCTTAAAAGTTTACCTTTGTCCAGCATCACGGTGTTTACATGAAAATCATAGGATTCGGTTGATAAAACATATTATTGCACAGATATAATTTTTTTCAAAGTCAAACTTGTACATTAGTAGGACAAAGTGGCGGTCTGTTCCCTATACTAATATGTAAAAATATGAAATTATTTATGATTCTACCAACCTTTGCGGGTCAGACTCTTTATTGGTAAACCGATGTACAGTATATTTTCATCGACTTACAAGTCTTCGCAAGGTAATAAAACGGCAAGAAAAACAAACAGAGGGGGCTTTATATATCAGTTGAACCCAATTTAATATTCAGAAAGACATTTTCATGGTATTTGTATTGATAGATTATCTTACACCCAACTAAATATTTTATTTGTCATAAAATGACAAAGATAATCTTACTAAAATATATAAATTAATGTATTTTCCTCTTGTGAAAATTCAAACATTCAATTTTCCTAATGATACAATAACTAAAACAAGAAATAATTGACAGTGTGTCTTATTCGTCACTATCCGTATACTATGACAGAAACTTAATTTCACAGATGCAACAGTAAGAACATTCTTGGCATATCATTTTGTTTCGTATATGCACATTTCACCATTTCTAGAATAATGCTATTCCAGTTGTCAAGTGTTCACAAGTTGCTTAAAGTGGCAATATCACTAAAAGTAAAGCAATGTTTGTTTATATGTTTCTCAATAATATTCTATATTCAAGTCACATAAAATCGCAAATGATGCTTACCATTCAGTATTCAGCGTAAATCAAGTTACCATAGTTGCCCAAAAGAGAAGAAAATAATTTGTGACAATAACTTTCTGATGAATTGCTATTGAAAAGTGTTCAATCTTTAGAACTTGTTAAACGTTAAGTAACAATAAAAACATATCATGCTAATATAAATTTGTATATTAATACAAGGCCTACACAAGGATATGTAATTTTGATTTTTACCTTCATTTTCATCCGGTACTTAATTGCATGCATGCCTGCACAATCTTTTACGAAAATGCGCGAGAGCACCATCCAATATACAACTTTCTTATTTTCACATTGAGGATTTGTGATGTAGTTTCCTTATTTAACTTAATTGTCTTTTCTCGATTTTTGATCTAAAGATTCGACTTTACTTGGCCTTTTCCATCTTTGCATGTGTGCTCATCGCAATTGCTGCTACGCCTGTCGCAGTCGCATTGATATATTCTAGCGACCCACCTTATCACTATTATGAAGATGTGAGTGAAATGTTACCGGTTGATAATTATGTACCAGACAATTAGCCAACGTTGTCTTTTAACCTCAGTTGATCACGTAACCTTCAGATTTTAACATTAATTAATGCGTTGGAAATATACAGATCCTGATGTCACACATGTTACATGGGGGACTGAGATCAAACCTATGATTAGGACAGAAACATTTAAAAACAGATCAAGTTTTTGCATTACATATTTGATTTTATAATATCTTTGTGTAATAGTAAGAGGACCTGAAGTTCCGATCCTAGCAGGATCTTCTTCAGTGGCTGAATGACAAGTAACAGTAACAGAAGGGACAAATACACGCACAGAATACAGACAGGTTAATGAGCAGAGTGAACACAAAAAGATAGATGTAGGAGGTTTAGTAGACAAGGGATGGATGGAAGAAAGAAACCAACAGGGGAATATGAGAGGTAAGAGAGAAACTGTAGAGGGACAAAGAGGGGATTAAGGGAAGAGGGAAGGGAGCAAACTAGGGAAGGGCAAAGACAGAAAAGTTTGGAAGAAGAAAAGTAGAAGAGAACTGAGAGGGGTGATAAAGGGGAAAACAAGGTGAGGTGGAAGGGGGAGCAGAAGAAAGGTTAGTCATATCCTTCCTGAATGTTGAGCTCATGAGGTTGAATGGTGCGAAGGCGTTGTATCCACAGTCTCTCTGATTCGTACTAGATCAAGACGGCTACCTAAAGATTCCATCCCCTATAAGGACATGTTATTTTGGTTTGGTTGGTAAGGTTGAAGGGTTCTCCAAGCGGGGTCTCAGTCTTCCTGGGGTTGACTGTGGATATGTGTCCATATAACGGCTTCATGAGAGTGGATGGTGGATGGCGGATGGAGGGTCAGGGTAGATCAGATAGTTAACATTATAGGTTGTGCAGGTGATGTGACCTTTAGTGTTGTGTGTGTACAATTTTTGAGCTCACAGCTTAAAAATTAGCAGGCAGTTTAAGGTTTTCTGGAAAATAAAGATTTAAAAAAAAGTATTCAACTGCATTATCAAATATATTTTGTGTCCTACACTCCAATATAAATTAAGAATTTTAAGTTATTGGTCTATGAAACTGAATATTGGTTGCTTGGCACTCGTCTTGCTGATTCACAGGATCCAACCGAGTAATCAAGCAACGCTGAAGAGTGCTTCTCACACATAATTGGGGCCAGAAACATATTCCCGCCCTATCCCGCTTTCAAAAGCAAGGACCGTCCTATTCCCTTTGTCTACTACCATCTTGCCACATTAATGGTAAAAAATAGCGAATACAGTTCCATATGAAGAACAAAGGAGATAGTGGTGTCATGTTTTCATAAGAAAGTATTGTAAGTAAGTGAAAATTTAAACGGATGAGAGGGTTTATTGAGGACAGGATTGTGTATCATATGTGACTCTTATTGGACTCTTCAATAAATTAAGCTTTACGTAACCATTCTCAAACTGGGAATCTCAGTGACTACGCGCAAATAAAATTGACTATATAAAGAGTGAGAGCAATTTTATGAACAATGCCAACACTTTATTATAATCATTTTAAGCCAGATAGCCCATGGCCTTGAGCTCACGTGAACGATGTACCCAGATCTCAAATAATATTTAATATATATATCTCAGAAGTAGAAGGTAATATGAAATACAATCACGTAGATTTCTGACGAGAATCACTTACTCCGTTTTGGACTTTTAAGTGAGAAAGGGTGCTGACGAGAATCACTTACTCCGTTTTGGACTTTGAAGTGAGAAAGGGTGTAGCCCTTTTATATCAAATCACTGTCAGTGATTTCCTGACTCAGTGACTGGAGATGGTATCCTCTATTACACAAATATGCTGTCTGGATTTATGGTTTTGTTTTATTTTTATAATAGGTAGACTCATCTACAGAGGTTCACTTCGTTTTCTATTGTATAATCGTGGTCTGCTTCATAGTAGAACTTGATATTGCCATTATTGTGGCTAGTTACAGTTGCTGTGCTGGAGACGCAATCCAAACTATTGTAAGTACATTCCATCACAACGCCTGTCCTTCTCTCGCCTTAATTCTACGTCGATCCTCTCTTATGGACTGCACAAAAATACTTTTGGAATAATTTGTAATATTAATCTAGCAAAGGAAATACAATATGAATAAAATATGCCCAACCATCACAAAACAGAAGTTGTTGTACATGAGTGGTTCTGTGGGCTTCCAAATCCTCTTTCACATCTTCTCCTACTCTTACATAATTTATTTTTCTTATTCAACAGGTTTATTACCCAGCAAAGATTCTAGAGTCTCACGATAATTCAGCATCCATGAATCCATCCCATAACCCTGGTCAGGTTATTCCAAAAATACCACGGCCTACACCATACAATGGAGACTCAAGCACATATGAACTCCCAGACGAAAATTCCGTGGCTCTGCCACTTTATGAACGTCATATCCCCTAATCTGATTATATCTCCCGGTTTTGCTTCTTGGTAACTAAAACGACGCTTAAAACTCACATTTGTACACGAAAGGCTCAATCCATTATTCATTAAGTTTCAATCTTAGGATTCACCATGACTTTTTACTATTGTTATTCAGATAAATAGGTGTTATATTCATCAGTTATGTGGAATGAAATTTTTTACACTGGAATCGGCTATGCGAGAGTTCATTCGTCAACTTACATTAAGAACGATACAGATAATATGTTTGATGTCACCATTTAAGCAATGAGTTACGTGTAACCAATGATAACACGTTTAGTATTACGTGTAGCCACGTGTTGTAAGCGTGTTTTCTTGACAAATGGACAATCCCGACTATTCGCTGCCGTTTTGAAGTATAAAGGTCAATCAATCAACGCTTGTGAAGAAGAAGAAACATAGAAAATGAAAGAGCGCTGTCTAAATCAAGCTCGTCGTTGATTTATGTCCATTAAGTTTAAGTATTATGTTATGAAACTTTGTTTTGTTACCAAAATGATAAAACTGTACATATATGATGCGAAGTGCATGCTTTATGAACACTTGTGGTCCTTCAGGTTATTTGGAGTTTCAATTGGTTCTAAGGAGTACTTTTATTATTATATTGTATGGAATTGACATAAATTGCTGTAAGCAGCCATACTTTTCAGCAGTTTATTGAATCTTGCCTTTTTTACATGATCATTAATAATTAATACTGGTACCTGATAGGAATGTCGTCTTGGAAATCGAGAATCGAACCATCGTAATTGAAATAATGGTTACCCAATGTATGCATTTGCAAGTTAAACACCCTACCCGATTTGAGTAAACCAACCATAAGTTGAGTGTCCGGTATCCTATAGCCTTTATTAACATCCGTAAAACGTACTAGAAATCGGAAGTAGAATTTTCATCCTGAATATTGTTATAGGGGGAGGGGTGTGCGGTTGAAAATTGTCATTTAACAAATGTATATTAGTCATAACTTTAACAAGGAAATGCAAGGAAGTTCGAAACATTAATGCCATGACTAAGAATTTGTATCCACCATCTCTAGATGAAAGTATATCACCTTTATGTCATGAAACAACGTGCCAAAGAGTATGGTGTTTTGCTGCAGTTCCATCATTACTTATTCCTCTGTCATACTAAGATTTGTTTTCAAATCATGGGGTGGTGGGGGGGGGGTGGCCGAATGTAATTGATAATTGTAGAAGTTCCACGATAGGATGGGGAATTAAATCCCATAACTGGTTATCAATTTTTGTTCATTATGACTTTTCAAGCACTGCACTACACTAAGAACAAAAAGTAAAGCAGCCTCAAAAATAAGAAATAACTTTTGTTATTATTTATTTGTGTGTGATATACAGCTTCTTAGTTGAACGATTGCAATACACCTCAAAGGTAGTTATCAGTGAGGATATGGCGAGAGAAATAACAAAATACAGGTGCTTCAATCATTCTAAGTATATTAATTTAGTACTCGAATATTCGGTGGGGGGGGCAGTTGTAGGTATCAGCTATTCAACGATTTCAATGGTCCGCTTTATGTTTAATCCGACGATATTTGGGCTGTTTTCTCGAAACTTTGAAATATCGACATGTAACACTTACATTTTAAGGTAAATCTGAAAGTTTGAGATAAAGCATCGTTTCGAATTTCTGACATTCAACGACGAAATTTCGACAAAATTTCAGGAAAAGGTGATATTTTGAGATTGAATAGTCAAACATTTGATGATATAGTCTCAACACTTAAAGTCTCATGTATCCTAGTAAACTTGTAGTTCTTAGCCTAGAACATATGTTATTCGGCTTACTAAACTATTAGTTCAGAAGCAGGATGGATAAAACAAATACCAGGAAGAGTGAATTTAACATCAACTTGCTATCAGGATGACGTGCATACTTCCTGAATATTAGATGATATGAGCTATAAAGCTGTTAATTGGTGATCGAATTTCTGCTATACATTAACAAATTACCCATAATAAAATCACAATTTAAAAAAGCACTACAGAGCTAGGTCTATCACCAATAAAAAAGCATAATTGACTGAGACTATTTTCGTGTTTGCTTGTCCGGTCAATGCTCTTGTATCATAAATTGGAAAAAAATAAATCAACGTAGTCCTTTGGTTTAAATAACATCATGACGTCCCAAAATATCGCAAACGTCAGTGTTACTTAAAATAATAAATAATTAAATCTTCTCTCTTCTCATTCTTCCAGAATATCTCCCGTGAGGTTTCCCCCTGAATATTAATGCTATACTTTACACACTGATATCACTGTGCCTGGCCTGCGGGTTTCTATCCAGAAACTTCACGATTATTGTGTTCTAATTATCTGACATTAAGATATCTACACAGAATTCTTCAATATTTGAAATCAATCAGGGGAAGAAATAACGTAACTGACTGTGTTCTCAGCAGATATTTTGTTTATGGTGCAGTTCCGGTAGATGCTGGTATTTATTCTCATTTAATAACTAATCATTAATTATGACATTAACACAGAAAATGAAGTTGATTGTATTAACACCTCTCCATTTCAAAGTAAGGCCAGTATATCCTTTCACCTTATCATTATGGATTTGACATTTCAGCTTCTTCGCACCAGCTATGAGAAATGGGGAAGTTCGAAGCATTTGATGGATCACTCAAAGCCAAATTCAAAAAAACAGATTAGGGTTTGCAGTAATAATTGTCTAATATAGTTTCATATTAATATTAATATTTTTTCAAATTTAGATATACACAGTTGACTGTCTTCCATCTTTGCCGACCGTATCAACAATGGATTTTTTTCAATATACTAGATCCTTCGGTCCTTCGATCATTCGGTCCTTCGGTCCTTCTGTCCTTCGGTCCTTCGGTCCATTGGTCCTTTGGTCCTTCGGTCCTTTGGTGATTCGGTCCTTTGTCAACACGACTTGGGCAGTGTAATGACACGTACAAACTGTAACACAAAACTGTAAGCAGTTTGATAAATACGAAATGGCCCAGATGGAATTAATACCGAATAAACCATGACTTTACAGAAGGCGGATTAAGAACGGATTACACAAGTTTGTGATTTTGGTAGT
This sequence comes from Apostichopus japonicus, assembly GCF_037975245.1. NCBI lineage: Eukaryota > Metazoa > Echinodermata > Holothuroidea > Aspidochirotida > Stichopodidae > Apostichopus > Apostichopus japonicus. Next base: position 7,920,498 of record NC_092577.1, read on the forward strand.
TGTTAATGGGTACCAAGTATTTGTTTAGGCCACTGATGTGAGACTTAAGACGAAAGATTCAATCAATTTCTTTATGGTTACGTTCAGTTGCTGATTTGAGGAAATTAAACTAAATTTTAGCATTTTTGAGAGAGTGTCCAAGAAGATGAAAATGTTCGGGATAGGACAATCCTGCAAAATTATCCCGAGTTGTTTTTGTGTTTGTTGATTTTGTTGTGATTAGTAAAATGTATTCGGAACTGAGCACCTGTTTACCGACATAACTTCCCTCTTTACAAAGAACACAGCAGCATATATGTAAATGACATTCTTAGAGCCACAAGAGAGAGAGATAGGGATCTTGGACCATAATCGTCACTGAGAATTTTACTCATAGTGTTAGGGGTAATATTGGAGCAAAATGTGGCAACGAAGTTTTCCGCCACTGAATTTGTTTGCGGAGGTGGAAATAGGGTTGGGAAGTCTGGAGGAAGTAAGTACAAATGTAAAGTTACGCAGTTGTCGAAAAGCTAGCACGGGGATGGGGGGGGGGGTACCTTGATCGATACTTGATAGTCTTTAAGTGAAGCAAAATCCTGCTGGATTGTTCTCATAAAGGAATTGATGAGGGACTTGCAATTGGTCACAAATGGTATAAGAGTAATCTTGGACACCTAATTTATTATGTCTTAAATGTTCAGTTTAATTTTCCGCCAATGCCTTAGACTGTACCGCATTTGCTCCAACCCACGTGATTATGAACATCTTGTATCTATCTTAACTGGATATTTCTTAAAAATCGGTTATGTACAATCAGACAGGGTATATCTAGTGCCGACAGAAGAAGATGAAGATGTCTGACAGGCAGATTGAAGACCATGATTATTCATTTTTTGTTCTCGTTCTTCACTACATTTTGAACGGCGCCCTTTACTTTTACACCTTTGTAACGTGATAGAATAATCGGGGATTTCCCATTCGTCAAGAAACACGTTTCCAATTACATTCCGAGCGACAACGATCTACAAATGATCCATCATCTGTAATCTATGTCGCTGCAGAGATGTAAACGTGTCGTAACTGTCAGAACAGCTTTGCTAACCGCAATAAGCAAACTAAATGGCCAAGCTCATGACATTACTCGTTCGCTTTGGAAGATTACTGTAGCAGTCTTGTTGTCAGAACTGTCTGAAATCTGGTAACCAATCATTGCCGATGATAGTGTTTATGTAGCAGCAACCCTCTCGCGTTTTTCGAATCTAAGTACAAAAAAGACTAAAGCCTGACTAAGCTTTAAATTAATCCTAATAAATGTGTGGCATTCGTTAGGTTGGCACTCAGAAGTTACCGCAATCCACAACACTCGCATTACCTTGAACTTAGAAGTGTCCGAGATTTAGTGAAGGTGTAGGTCTTGCTATGACTCACAGTAGGCATAGACTTACTCAGGTCTAGTACTGGAGGTACTTATTAGCCTATGCTTTAGAATCTAAGCTGGCTGCGTGAAGGTTGTAGCAGGAGTACGTCTGAGATATAAGATGGCAACAGCTTATAGTAAGCTTCGTACACTAGAACAAGTCCTTGCATTTGATAAGCTGTGGTTTGTTGGGATTACACATATCTTCAGTTCTTACTGTAATCCTAATAGCACATGCTACCGATTTATGTATATATGTGTATGTATATATATATATATATATATAGATAGATAGATATATAGATAGATATATATATGTTTTTTACCATACCGTTTAATATGTTTAACTGTCTGTGAAATCTGGGCATTGATACATTACGGTTAAAGACGTTCAGTGTCATAATGAAAAATGTAACGTTATTTTACTAATGTACACGGTTAGTATGTATGGTTAATACATGGATATATAATCGTACCGATATATACTGGTATATACTAGCAACAATCTATGTATACAGATATATAAAAGATATGAATATGTACATTATTCCTTCCCAAACGTTGTGATAATAAATTGATCTAATTTCTGTGATGGTATATTTGATTACATTTTTAATGAAGAACAAACAGACTGAAATATTTCCATCCGCGGCGTAATAGGTAGAGATCTTCATTTCTCTATTTCGCATTAACGACCATACATACAGGTGTTTCCATATGTTTAACCTATAGTGTATTATTTATGTAAGTTTTCGTGATTACTGATATGGCTGCTTTTGATTTGTATTGACTACCCTATAGGAGAGTATCAATGAACACGAACAACAACGGTGAACATAATACTACAATGATAACCGAATGTTATCTAACCTCATCAATCAGCGTGACTTCACACAGCCGTAGTGTATCCACTTCCAAGAGGTATTGATGGTTTTATTAAACAACATTTACGTTATCAAGCATTGATAGTATGTTGTTATGGTAGGAAAGTTTCACAACTGTGATAGCACCCAGTATCGGTATCATGGTTATACATGAACGGTGATTGATGCGGGACGCCCTAGGTTTCACAATGATATATATATATATATATATATATATATATATATATATATATATATCACATTGTAAAACCCCAAATTACGCAATACGTTAGATCCCAATAACATCATTACATATCAAGAATATAATCATGAAGTTTATTCAATCTAAGATATGGAATTTATGATTTTTACTTTTGAGACATCTCATCTGTCATGGCTATGGTGCCATTCGTTTTACAATCTCAGACCATTTTTACCAGCATGTTACGAATAAAACATTGGACCATTGTTAAAATCCAACATTAGCTTGTCGCGATGGATACTGATACTTTACACTTAAAGATCAGTATGTCAGGAAAATATAGCTGACAATAATAATTTGCCCAAAAAACTTGTCAAAGTCCATAATTAGTTACACTTTTACTTCCAATCCCTCATGATTATTTCATTTTATTTTATTTTATTTCAAATGTATAAATATTAGGTTCCATTGGGTGTCCATTAGCTTGTTGTCCTCTCTTATACAACGAAAGCATTACGTCACACATGTTAATTATATATAATATGCAAAATTCTTCCTTTGCTGGTTGTCATGGGCTATTTTCTGTGTATTATAAGATTTACACTTTATCCTCCTTTGCCTGTAAAAACCCTGCATTCAGTTATTTATTTCTTCTCTTCAGTTTGTTATAAGCTCTCACAAATAAACTTACTCCATTATGAGCTTAATATATTTGCTGTCACTTATTAAGTAACTTCCATTATGACATTTCGCCGAGAGATATAAAAGCCATTTGCAAGTCGTTAATGGAAGCTTTTGGTTGTCTTTTATTAGTCTATTTCCCATTATTACCTCAGAACTATTCTGAAAGCCTCTGCTAGGGACTTTATTCTGAAAGGTATTTGCCAAAAGGGGGATATGGTTATATTTGTTTTTTGCATCTTTTTAATCATCGATATGTACATAATGTCGCATTGGCGGGGCATTCAAGCAGGTACACACAATAACCATTATAATAAGCCGATCAGAGCATACCTTGGAAACCGATGAAATTATTTCTATAAAAAAGAAAGAAAATAAGTGTCGACTGTAAAATAATTTTTCATTTATATTCATGGAAGTAATTACGTTTGCTTCTCTTTGTGATATGAAGAATACCTTAATATAAAAGCGATCCTCAGTAAATGATGAAAGATGTGATGGCGACACGAATTCATAAGGGAAACGTAATTTGAGTAAAATCCAATATGAAGTTAATATGAAAGAGTAGTCTTAACAATACCATCATATTTATCATATTTCGTAGATATGCTTATGATGAACAACTCACCCGACCTGCTAGAACAGTTCTTGTACTTTTGAACAAGTTTATATAACAACCCAACATGAAGTTAATGAACTAGTATATATAGTAAACTATTATGAAGTAAATTAATTAGTTCATATAGCAAACCAACATGAAATACACGAACTAGCATATATAGCAAACCAACATGAAATGAATGGACTAGTATATATAGCAACCCAACATGAAATAAACGAACTAGTATATATAGCAAACGAACATAAAATACATAAACTAGTATATATAGCAAACCAACATGAAATGAATGGACTAGTATATATAGCAACCCAACATGAAATAAACGAACTAGTATATATAGCAAACGAACATAAAATACACAAACTAGTATATATAGCAAACCAAAATAAAATACATGAACTAGTATATATAGCAAACCAAAATGAAATAAACGAACTAGTATATAAAGCAAACGAACATAAAATACATAAACTAGTATATATAGCAAATCAAAATAAAATACATGAACTAGTACATATAGCAACCCAACATGAAATAAACGAACTAGTATATATAGCAAACGAACATAAAATACATAAACTAGTATATATAGCAAACCAACATGAAATGAATGGACTAGTATATATAGCAACCCAACATGAAATAAACGAAATAGTATATATAGCAAACGAACATAAAATACACAAACTAGTATATATAGCAAACCAAAATAAAATACATGAACTAGTATATATAGCAAACCAAAATGAAATAAACGAACTAGTATATAAAGCAAACGAACATAAAATACATAAACTAGTATATATAGCAAATCAAAATAAAATACATGAACTAGTACATATAGCAAACCAACATGAACTAGATCGCAGAAGTGTACTTTTTGGATAACCTGTCTCCAAACGATCTGGAAGAGCAATGTTGTGTATATAAGAGGCACAAATTCCCTTCTCCATATACAGCGTACAGCAAGGTTACCAGTTTTACTGTAACACAAACGTCAAAGTTAGAGAATATACCGGCCAATTTACTGAGTGAATGCAGGCCAAGACACTTTTGTTTAATTTCTGCCCCTGTAAACGTAGTCTACAAGTTGGTAGTTTGCATTCCTTTCGATACGGCAATTCTATGTTGGCAGCCTACAAAGATAGCTTTTCAAAAGTGTGGGGGACTCAAATGGCTTAACTATACCGCTATGCCTATATATTTTAGTTATAAACATGTTAATGAGATATTCCAATGTCCACTCTTTAAAAACGTTGTGTTATATATCTCTACGTTGTTCTCCAATTCTCCCCGCTCATGGTTCCCCACCCCCTCCCCCACCCCATCTCTGTCTCTGTCCCTCTGTCTGTCTCTCTCCACCTCTTGCTCTCTGTTCCCCCTCTCTTTTCTTCTCTTTTTTTTGGGAGGGCAGGGTGTGGGGGGGGGAGACCGCGCCATCACTACCCCTGGCTACGCACCTTGAAAAAGTCACTGTACTCTTAGCTGATAACACCGTGTGCTCTGTTCTCATAAGTTAACAGGACATAAATGTATCGTTCACAATTTGTCTACAAAAGCCTATGTTTTTCTTTGTAATTAGATGATTCGTTTTTACAGTCAAATTTGTTATTTGCCGAATCAAATTTAGAATTTGGATAAAACTTAAAGAATCAAAAATGCTATGGCGATTCGATTTTGAAAATTGGGTTCAGTTTTCGTCCTTTCAATTATTTTACCCTGAGATGCAATTGGCTGGTTTTAATTTGAGAATTCCCGTCAATTATGGATTAATGTCAACCGCGAACTGGTTTAAATGAACCTTGAAATGCTTATGTTACTTTCGTGCAATGTCTTTTGTTTTGCCCACCAATGTCATGTAAGGGTGGGGGAAATTGGGGTGGGGGATATTTGAATGGGTGATCCCGCCACTTGTCTCACCCCCCCCTGGTTACGCCACTAAAAATACATTAATGTATTTACATACATGTATTGATATGTTCGCTCCCATCGTCTTCATTGAAACCTTTATGACGTGTGGTGAGTTTGTTGACGGAACCACTGCAGCATCATACATGTAGTTCATATGAGAGAATGGTTGACATAGCTAATGCCCCCCCCCCCACCCCACCCTTCCCAAAATCAACAAATTATATCAAGAGTACTTTTCTTAAGAGCTAGCTTCTTGGTTCTTAACGAAATATCATTTCACTCAATTCACATCTTGTCTTTCAAAATATATTGCCGGGGACACATGCAGTTGATTTTTTTTTATAAGATGATTCATATTAAACTTTACTAATTGACAATTCTTTTTTTTAATATGGTATTCTTCTTCCTCTTCTCCGTTCAAGCTATTCGAAAGAAAACAGTAATACTGAAACCAAACATCCTTGTCGCTGAGGATATAGAAGAACGAGAAAAGGTTTATTTATTTATTAGAGTTATTAGATTTTCAAAAACAATGGATTAACATTAAGGCATTAAGCCTGCGACATCGTCAAATTAGCCTTAACGGAGCACTCCATATGTTTTATAGATTAATATCTTAAAAACCTGAACAGCTCTAGAAATATTACTGGAACTAATTCCTTTTTCTTTTTTCTTGGAGTACAAATGACATTGATCTCTGTCTAATGTCATCAATTGGAGGGGTGGGTCCGGAGATTTTTTTGGGGGGAGGGGGAGGGTGGGTGGGGTGGGCACCGTTTCGGTAAAAAAAAGGTGAACGTTAAGATATCTGTCCAGCTAGGAAGGAAACTGTTAAACGTGATCATGAATGCCATGCAACGTACACACAGTTCACCATCACATTGTCGAGAAGTGACAAGTTGGTGTATCCTTCTGTCGATATGCATCCCTTATGGCGGTATTCGATTATAAACGTGTGTATAAACCGAGTAAAACTCTACCAGTGTTATTAGCTGTGAACAGTGGCGGAGCGTCCATACAGTCAGGGGGCGGATGCACCCCTGACGGACTCAAATGGAATGATGGCGCCCTTTCCAGCTCTTTAACACTTTTTACTTATTCACGATTATTGACTTTGTTATTGCACTCTCATCTACCTATTGACATTTGTCACATTTTGTTGGTGTAATTTGGCGATGACATCTATTTATTTTTCGTTTATCTGCAAATTAGCCAGGCCCGGAAAGGATCATTTCCGGCGATCTAGCGAGTATCTTTACCCAACAAAATTATGTATGCTACGCGCTAACCTGTAGTGGCGCTCAGCTTAGATAGTGTCGAAAGCGCCCCTACAGACCATTCTCGCCCCTCCTGATATACCCCAATACCCCTAGCTTTGTCACTGGCTGTGAACCTTCTTTCTATAACAAGTCAGTGCTCTTCCCATCCGTTTTAGGACGAACCACTGTCCACGTGCCTTCCCAGCCGGTTGAAGACGAACCACTGTCCACGTGATCATCACGACTATATTATATTACCCCGATTCGTCTATTTATACTACTCCTTAGAAAAGTAACCGCCATTTTACTAGAATAGCGGTACGAATTGCTGATGTCACTTGATGCCAGTGTTAGTATATACCTGGATATTATTTTTTAATGTTAGTGTGTGTACTTGAGTCGTTTCGGCTTCCTCGGTGATGAATAGATAGCCGAAGCTCAATAGAATGTGGAGTACTTCCTATAGCTTGTAGTTTATCTAACAGTGGATTTTTAACCTATAATTGTAACCGTGAGGGGAATATTTGAGGGGAAATAGATCAAGACTACTTGAAGGAGGGTTTTTTCACATAAAATGCGTTTGTAGTTAACTGAAGTGATGTGAATACTTAATGATCAGAAGTAGGATATGTGAGGGTGGGTATCTAAGTCAAGCGAAAGCATCAAACATTTTATAGGCTACAGGTTTATGAATTTGCAAGGTTTTGTGCGATATACCTATATAGTTAGTGAGGATGACGATATACGAGGTTGACTTTGGTGTCAACTTTTCATTTCACAAACTTTCTTCACGAAATGGTAAAACGTTTGAGAGGAAATGTACCTCAACATGACACTGACATGGTAGGCAATTAATCGGTCAAAAAATGCCGCCGGAATAAAAACCATTTTGTGTGATGTGATAATTTAAAGACATGGGTAGCTGAAATAAAAAAAAAGAAGAAGGATTTTCATAATAAAGATGATCTTTCTTTTTTTAAGATCATAGTAAGTCCTCGGCTAGCTAGAAGGAAAAATGGTTTCTTCGATAATGTGTGACACTTTCAACATGGCAAATGTTCTGTGTCTTTTTGATAAACAGGTCTACATAGTTCTCCTTATACTGTCATACATTTGGCGTTTAGGTTGCAATCATCAAGGTCAACACATGACAGAAAGAAAAAAGAGAGAAAGAAAGAATAAAAAATAAGAAAGAAAGAAAGAGGTTACAGGTCATATGAGATCGCAACACACTGATACTGTAAACGGAAGCCTTTCGATATTCATGTAGGCTAATTCGATCTACTTAAATGATAAATATATATGTATATATATATATATATATATATATATATATATATATGTATATATGTATATATGTATATATGTATATATATATATATATATATATATATATATATATATATATATATATATATATATATAGAATATTGCCGTGCTCCGATTGTTAAATGTTTAATTTATGAATATATGCAACGGAGACGCCAGAAGCATATAGAGAACTATAGATACTAGTCCGGTAGCAAACAACTCCAAGCTGTTTGGGAGAAGCAAATGTTTGATTTGAATGTTAAGGAACATGTCAGTCCTTGCAGGTTGGAGGTATAACCGTCAACATTAATAATACAGTTTGTTGCATAAGTGTTCAGTCAAGTGTATCAGTATGGTCTTCACCACTGACTGACACCTTTAACATAGAAAACCCCTTTATCATATCTATTTGACAAATGCAACGGCTTATACAGTGAACGCTATAAGATATAGATAGATATATAGATGGTTTATTCAGCCACATGCATAAAAATACAATGGAAATTGTTCAAAACACAAGAGCTCCAAAACAGACATGAAATTGAAACGCAAAACGATGAAACACATATAAAAAGTGATACTGCATGAGTAATAAATACCGGTAGGCTATCGACAATGGTATAAAAACATTGCGATAAAAGTGACGATGTAAAAAAGTACGAATGATAAGAAATATGTACGGCAAGATCCATAAAATGTATACTTGTACGATAAACAGAGCGCTAAGTCAATGAAACAGAATTCAGAACAAATAAGACATAAGATACAGGGAGTAATAAATAAGTTAGCGACTATGATTCGCATTGAAAATCTTCACTGCAGATGGATAAAAACTGTTGGTAAAACGCTTCGAACCTCTAAAAGCTAGTAATCTATTTCCTGAGGGAAGGACATTGAAATGCACAAATGCTGGGTGGGAATGGTCTTTCATAATACAGTCTACACGCCTCAGTGCTCGCTCCCGATATAGTGAATGGAGGGACGGTAGACTAGTGCCAATTATACGCTCAGCACTCCTGATAACTGACTGAAGTTTCCCTAGATATACGACCGTTTCCACTTTTGGTATCAGTTTGAAATGTCACTGTTGCCATAGATACGGGGGCATAGGTCTGGTGTAACTCTGTATAAGCATTACTACTTCATTATTGGTTCAACCTCACTGACCGCGACCCAGTGGCGTAGCCAGGATTTTTTCAGTGGGGGGGGGGGCGCTGGGGGGCTTGACCATTTCCTGGGAGGGCGTCTTGTTACTATCTAAGCGGAGCGCCACCATGAGTTGGCGCGCAGCGTATCGAGAATTTTTAGCTAAAAAGGCCTCCTAGATCGTCGGAATCGACACTTCCCAAGCCTTGTAAGCAGGGGCGTCAATCCGATTTGCAACATGGGGGGGGGGGGGGGGACGTAAGCGATTCGAGTATTCCGGCCGCAAGTACTATCTAAGCGGAGCGTACCAAGAAAATTTCAGATTTCAATATCTGCCAGATCGCTGGAGATGGCACTTGCCAGGCTGGATAGCAGCCATCTAGTTGCGTGATTTCGGGAGAAAATTACAAATTCGTCACTCAGGAAATCTGCAATAAAGTTCATGCGGCCTTAATTTTTGTAGATTATTTCTGTTATTAGTGATTCCAATTGACATCAACATTAGAACCCAGGGCAAGTTGACAAATGATGCGGCGAACTGGAAACCCCAGCCCCATTTTGCCCAATGTTTCAGGATAGAATACCCCTCATTTGTTCAAACCCATGGCAACTAACAATCTATGAATACATTTACTTCGAAATGGGCACATTATATTGCACCAAGTCGGTCAAGGAATGACCCCAGGGCCTCAGATATAGGCCTATAGGAACGATGCCCCAAAATGTCCCCGGACATACTATAGGCGAAAGAAGCTATCCTCCGCGACTGCATGCGAGTTTTCTCGACTTGCCGTCCTGGGAGTCATACCACAAAATTGTGAGTTTGACACCGGCATTGACATTTTTCGACAAATCTGCAAATTGCGCGTAGAAAATAAGGAAAGATTGACTGGGCTTTCAGCCAAGTAACATACTGAATGACCGAAATATATGTCAAACTGACATGATCAAAGATTGCGTCTGAAACATTATTAGGGTGATAGACTGATTCTCAGTGATAGTATTGTCTCCTTTCTTGAAAATTTGTTTTTTTTTAGCGGTTTTAAGAGCATCAGGGTACGTCCCAGAAGTGAAAACCCGGCCTATGCGCTATGTCACTATGCAACTATAGCCTACTGCCGGTCTGCGGTCGAAAGGTCGTTCATGAGTGGTAATCATGGTTATTCGAAACCATTCAGACCAATGATATATTTTTCGCACATGTAATTTTTTTCGACACCCAAAATCCCAGTTGGGGGGGGGGGCGACTGGGGGAGCGACAAGCTTTCATGGGGGCTGTCGCCCCCACCCAAGCCCCCCCCCATTGGCTACGCCACTGCCGCGAACTGTTTCAATGTGCTGGTCTCAACCCCAAGACCGAATCGCAAGATACTTCTGTGGGTTGTTGACTGCTTTTCAAGAATATGATTTTCAACATGTTTCTTCAAATCAGTCTTAATAACGATTTTTCTAAACTATTACATCATTATGTGAACTCAGCCCACATTATGGACAGGAGGAAGAGTTGAGCATGGTATCTAACGTCACAATAATGTCGCTCGCATATAGAGTAACATAATCCGGTGTTATTGTAAACATAGCACACAATCATTGCGTGCGACTAAGTCCATGATAAGACCTTCATGGCGTATTGCCATAGGCATGCATTCCTTGAAGGTCAGAAGTCAAGAGTACTTTGTGAAATATAATACAACAAAACACATTCGGTATAATATATATAAATATATATATATATATATATATATATATATATATATATATATATATATATATATACATATATTTATATACATATATATATATATATATATACATATATATATATATATATATATATAAATATATATATGTAATATATGTATTTGGTTGTGGTATACCGACACATTTTGAAGCACCTGATGTCTATTAAGCATATAGTGTTTTGTTTTATCATAACAGATTGTTTCTTCTCGTATAGAAACGTAAAGAAAAACTGCCTTTATGTTGGGGTAAGGCAGGATTGTGAGACTCATATATAATTAACGCGAGAATGAGTAAACTTACTTCTTAGATGGAGTATAGGCGGGTGGAGTGGGATGGGGGGGGGAGGGGAAGACTGTCCCCAAAATATCAGGGGACTCAAAATTCAGGCAAAAGATGTTGTCGTCAACCACTCTTACCTGAATATTTCGTCGCATAATGAAAATAAAAGTTTTTTTTTTTTGGGGGGGGGTGAAAGAAAGGGACAGATCAATTGAAAGTAATCCCCACTCCTTACCCCACCCACTGACCCACCCCGTACAGACAGCGTATTCCAAGAACCGTGAGTCACGTGAACCACAACCAATCCGTATTTGTATACACCAAAAAAAAAAAGACACGCAGGCTATAGTTTGAAGTTTATTTCAACATCTATATATAGAATCATCAACATATGACATTCAAATTATTGTTAATTTTCCTAATATTTCCTTTTTCAATGTTAAATGCTTTGCGTCGTATTTATAAAATGCTTGAAATTGTATTGGATCACCTGAAACTGATTTGGCTTTATCTTATTTTACGATCATTACTGGAGGCATTATGTGGTGTTCTTTTTTGAAACCTCAATATTACACCAGCTAGGAGTAGACGTCATGGCCAGTGCGGGATGAGGAGGGGGGACGGCGGGATACAGTCCCATGGTACGGGGTCAATGTAGAGGCCCGAGGCAATGTGGTATAAAGAGAAACGTATTCTGCAGATATTTATAATATACCTTAGGGAAACGAAGACTTCAAATATAGGGCCCGGTGACCTAGTCTTCGTGGAGACCCGACCTAACTGTCGACGCACCTGCACGGTATGATGACCCCGTTTACAAAGTCCTGGTTTCAAAGGAAGTGGGGCAATGTGGAGGCGGAGTAGTTCGACAGGGTAAGAAATACTAGGGTGGGGGCAGGAGGTAAGAAGCTTAAAAAAGTGAGGGGTGGGGGCACAACATCAGAGGGGCACTTTCTTATTCCACAACCACCACTCGTTCTGTTTTAAGCCGATGCACACCGGCCATATCACTTAAATATGATGTGTTAGTATGCTATCAATACTATTATGGTGCACGTGAATAATTAAAATAAAATATTAAAATTTACAAAGGCTTAAGATATCCAAAGGCAGTTCTTCATCAAAGGGGCACATTGTATTTGCTATTTTAGAAAAAAAAGTGTTGTGGGAGGGGGCACGTTCCCCCAGTGCCCCCGGTTCATAACCCCTTGGCGGTGGTCGTGAAAGGTTATTGCGTGAATATCAGTTTCTTTTCAAGTTGTTGGTTTGGTATAAAACCAACAATTGGAAAAGAAATTGATATTAATCTCTTATGAGAGATGTTAATCTCTCATAAGAGATTAATCACTCGCCAGAAAATATTCAATTACACTTGCAGCGAATCCAACGACTCAAGATGGTATTCAATCAAATTAAGTGTTCACCAGTAATTAATTAGAAATATTTCAATATAAATATATAGACAAGTCGGCAAACACATGTTGGCAATTAAATTAAATATGAACTAATATTTCATTAAACCATATTTCCAGTTAGTATTTGATTTCATATTCTAACAATAAAACCTTTCTATTGTAACCAGGTTAGCAAAGCAAATTCTTACATTATAGATTGGCATACTAATCCTCCCTGACTACAGGCACAGATCCAGAGAAGGTATGGAGGTATAAATGTTTCCCCCCCCCCCACCCTCTTCTTCCCGCTTACAAACAATTTAAAGTATTTACTTACGCGATTTGCTTGTTGACCTAATTATAAACTGAATTAGTAGGCCAAATATGCCTCAGAAACACCAATATGCGTCTAAAATATTAGAGAGGGACCCCCGGATCCCGTCCTTTTCCCCCTCCGCCTGGTCCTCCTCTTTATGGGAGTCGGCTACAACGACCACAGGGACACATCCCTATTTTAAAATCCTAGCTCCTCCTCTGAAATAAATCAATTGCGATGTGTAAGGATAGTTATACTGTTGGCAAACTGACTAAACCTACAGGACCTCTTCCTCATCCCGAAAGTTTGTACAAACTCGGACACCCAACAATCACGTGACGAGTAAAGATTGACCAGGTTATACTGTAATTTAAAAACAGAGAGAATTCTCCATTTTAGGAAGTTTCTACACCATCAAACCTGCCTGGACTCGCGTCTGCTATCCCTTCTTTTATGAATCTTGAAATGTATGGTCCAGATTTTTTTACCAAACCGTGGACTCTAAATTAAAGATAAGTTAGTACTTTAGAGCATCCAAACGCAATACATAATTCTTCCCTTTTGAAAGCACAAGCTAATCCGTTAAAATAAGTTAGAAGACATTAGTCCTTGATTGATAGTTTTCTTTCCTCCCAAAAATTAGAAAGAAAGAAGTCATTTCCTTTTCGCTAAAGCAAAATGAACTTTCCGATTGTAATTTTGCCCTCTATTTGTAGTTGTGAAAGTGAAAAGTTCACAATTACCAACCTCTGAGGGGATTTTCTCCATTCTTTGTGATAATATATTGTACTTAAATAGCAAAATGCAGTATTTACATTGCGAGTTATCTTATTAAGCTTATTTCGCCATGGAAAAAGTCTCGTAAGTTAAGTATCTACGGTGGAACTATTTAAAACAAGAAACATGAACAAGGTTACAAATCGTCTGCAGTTATTAATACATTAAGAACAGTAATGTGCGGACAACATCTAAGTATCCATTTTGGAATGTGACTTCACATAAACACATATATTAACAAATGCAATTAATTTAACATTATCTGAGCGTTATAAGGTTTAGCTGCAATTGTTTACACAAGTGCAAATATTTAATGCAATCCGCCTTCTAGCAAGTCGTGCATTATGCCTAGACTAATCATTGGTTACCACTGAATGCTTTCATAACGAAACATGATATCCTAGGCTCACGATGTCAGAACGGAGAAATGTTATAATTACTTGACCATTGTTTCTGCTCCTTTCAATGCTTCAATGCTTTCCCCTGCATTTGGCTGGGCTGTGTGCGTGCACTTGTTTTGTATTCTGACTGAGGACTTGAACAAAGTAAAACCATTCCTCAAACGTCTTTTCAAAAGAATCACTACGTCCTCCGAAGAATTCTTTTGTTTAGGGTATTGTTATGGTTAAAGTATGTGTATTTGAACAATGGAAAGAACTACGGAGTCCTCATTCTGAATGTAAAACACATATGCGTACGTTTGTGTGTGTTTTCCCGTCTCTTTTTTTCAGGTAAGACACAATACCCCAAAGCCTGCGTTAAATTCTTGTTAATTTTAATAACGAATGAATACTGACAATGGTTTCTTCGAAGTAACTGGAGACCAGAAGAAAAAATGCAAAGCCGGATTACTCTCGCAACGGGTCCAGCGCCGCTTACATAGAACACTGTAAGAAGTTATCCGGGAACCATTTTTGCACATCGCACTTTCTTTTGAGACACCATTTCGTCCACTGATAAATGACGTCATGAGATCTCATTATGAAGAATAACCCAGCTGGTCCATCCCAATGTTAAGAGATTCGTCCTGTCCGTTCGCCTCTGTCATACTGCCCGATCTCCAGCCTCTCCCGCTCATCCGAACTTTAATACGATAAAATATCTCTTTCCCGGATTCCAGGTGTGACCGAGATAACGTCAAGACAAAAAGTGGGAAAAACGCAGGTGGAATGAGTGCAAAAATTCTGTCGATTACATGTAAATGACCCAAAAATTCATTGTTTTCTACATTCAGACTAAATAGGCGCATACCAAGGTGAGCAAACGTGAATGCATATCGAGGAAAATAACCGACGGTGTAGGCGAGGGCGGTCGCTACCAGCAGGGCAAAATACCTCGGTGGCCGACGGTTGACGTATGATGTGGTCGTCTGCGCAGGTGCGGTGACTCTTGACCTTATCATACGAATGAAAATCACAATAATCATAATGTAAAGAAAGAATAAAGGTAGAATGTATTCTAGACAGCATTGCTTACTTGACATAACAATGTACATGACGAGCGTTTGATGTTCGTAAGACTCACAGTTCGTGATTGAATAACTGGGTTTCGACAGCAAAGATAAGGCGTTAATAAGATCCGGAGTGCTTAATAGGAACACTAGAATGTACAAGAAAAATACTCGAAGACCCTTCGAAGTTCCAGAACCTCCTCGATTACTAGACCTGTCTGCAGTCCGATATCTCTGGCACTGTTCTGCAGCGACTGCAATTAAGAAAACAACAACACTGTACGTGGTAACCGGTTCCGCGAATTTTATTATCATACAGATGGAGTTACCTACACGCCAGCATGGGTCAAACGCTTCTTCAGTGTATATGCCACCGTTTAGAATCAGTTTTAAGACGAATGCCCAAATCAGATGGTTTAAAAACGTAAACGTCGATGATCTCAATTGACGTTTGGTCAATATGATCGAAATTAGGAATGCTGCTGATAATATTCCAAAGACAGAAAGTGTACAATTGAAAATAATAATGCTATAATGTTTTCCAGGCAAGCTACAAGTTGTCAATGTACCACTGTAGCTCATGGAGTAGTAATAATCTTCCATTCTGGCATAAGAAAGAGAGTTAATGTTTAACCAAGTTGTATACAGCGACTTTGCTTGCACTAAAATGATCGCTTTGACATTAATTCCCGGGATCCTGTTTGGGGCGAAAAGCTGGTCAGTTGCCTGATCTCTTCAGGTGTCTAATGTAGTCTAAATCGCTGCCACAAGACGGAACATTAGACAAGAACTAATAAACACTTCCAGTAAGCAAAAAAGACCTCCTTTTCTAATCCTCCAATAGTTCTTTTTCCTTATTGTAGTCTTGATTTCCCTCGTTCCTCCAATTACTTGATACACTGTGTCACCAACTCTGATTTTATATCACTATGGTAACTGTCCAAGAGTCTTTCCATAATCTGCAACAATATAACAAAATATGATATTAAATCTCGCCTGACAAGCCAAGAAAGAGAGAAATCAAGAAAGAGAGAGAGAGAGAAGTTAAACCGACACACACATATCTAACTGGATATAAATGTCGACTAGATCGTCTTCCAATTTTGTCAGTAAACACGTCCAGGATAATTACACTTTACATTGGCAATGACTCATTGTGTCACTTAACAGCCGCCGCTGCACACCGTTTTCATAATTCAGTATAAATGTTACGAAGGCTTGTCTTGTAAGCAATTGCTTCCATTCGTGACGTCACTCACGGCATCAGACATCGCTTGGCGTTGATATGAAATTCATAAAGCGGTCTGCGGTACATAATGCAACTGAGACACTGTCAACTGCAAAATAATCATAATATTACTAAAAGATGACTGTGATGTTCTGCGAAAGATATCAAAGTTATCAAACGGCAGGCGGTATAGGTTTACAGGTTTGTACGGTAAATGGCAGTGCGGAGAGCGTATATGGAGATGTCTATTACCCATACTGGCAATACTATACGCTATCTCTATACTCACTAGTGTGTACTAGGTGTTTTATATTAAATATTCACAGCATTTTGAGGTGATTCGAGTTGCTTACTTTGTAAACAGATGCAACTTCCCAAACGGTGTGTGATAAGAGGTACCGTTTCCTCTAAGGGTCGTCAAAGACCACTTAGTAGTACTGGTAACGGAGAAGAGTGGACTCGTTGCGGAAGTTCACAGTCATTCGAGTACAATTATACACTGGAGCGTGTATCCGGCCTGACATGCTAAATACACAACGTACGGTATTATTACTCTGCTGTCACAACATCTACACCATGCACCTACCTATACACAGGTAAGATGTACAGACTAGCTAGCTATAGAGAAGTGGCGTGACCCAGTAATCTACCTTTGCACGCGCCACCGATGTATCTCTGTGATCACGTGATGCTCTACTATACTAGTATATGGAGTTATCGAACAGACTCTTTTAATGACAGATTAACAGTTCAACTGGTACTTACGGGGAAGAAGGGGCAAGAGGAGGGGTGGGAGTGGAAGCGGATGCAGTTGGCACCTCGTGTAAGGGGTTCAACGGGGGAGGGGTCGGTGAGTAGGGGACGGGGAGTAATATTGCCTTTAATGTAGGCTATAACGTACCTCACTGCTGCAATGTGTTTAAATAGTTTACCGTGGCACGCTGCCAAGCTATGTTACTATAGAGATGTGATGCTGGTAGTTCACATCACTGTTTTTATTTGTACCTTTCACTATTATGGTACATTGTGGTAGTATAGGTAGGTAGCAGGGCTTGGAACGAAGGAAGGAACCACTGGATTTGGGGATCGGATGCAGCCATGTTGGGGAATAAACAATGGACTCTTTTGTTTTATCTCTACTTTAAAGGCATATTAAGCATGGAAGCATGGCTACGCATAGATCGTTACCGCTTTGGTTTGTTTATAAATTAAATTGTTTAGCATTAGAAATCAGAAAAAGGTTAGGAACTGTTCATACTGTCAGTAGGAGTGCTGTGAAGCATGGTATAGGAGAACAGTATTTATCTTTTATTTATTTATCTATTTTTTACCTAAATAGTTTTCTACGTATAGAAAAATACAGAGTTAAATCATCATAAGCGATTTGCGCGAGTTCAGATTGTTGTTGTTGTTGCAATACTAATAACATTTTATCCCAACTTCCTTCTCCCAGAGCAATCATACTGACAGTACAAACAGTTCCTAACCTTTATATGATTATAATGCTAATACCACTATAAACTGTCCTCCCATATCATGCTTCACAGCACTCATAATGGCAGTATGAACAGTTCCTAACCTTTGTCTGATAGAAAAAAGGAATATTCCTACTGCACATGCCATCAGTAAAAGGGCACTGAGGTGAAGGGAGTACAGTACATGAAAAATAGTCTCAACTGGGTTGAGCGAATGATTTGACTAAATGCAAATTGATAACATGCGTGTTCTGCTTCATGATATCCAACTATTTACTATTTTACCCAATTAGGTTTTACCGCCCTCATTAATATGCTGTATACGTTATTTCCAGTCTATGCATGGATAACCATGACAAGTAATTATTTAATTGGCAATGAACTCATTTGATCTCTTCTGTGACTAATAGAAGAGGCGAGTTGTATCGAAAGCATTGCTACCATATCAGGGTCTTCAATCACCTTCACGAAGACAGTTTTCTATTTCGGTTTTCCCCCTCCCAATATTTTTGTAATCAATGTCCAGATAATTTTAATTTGGTAGTAAATTACATATATATATATATTCAGCAAGTTTTGAATGTTTTGAATGAGCCGACCGGCAAAGGTATATTATCTTTGAGAAATTACAAGACTTACCCGTTAGACTGAAGTCAACACTCACCTGCAAGGCTATACAAGGCTGCAAGACTACAAGTTTCGTAAGTCGCCATTAGATTAGTAGTCAGGTGTATCAAACAATGGTGTGGCTGAGTGAAACGCCGCTGCGACATCTGGCAGAAAATTAAGAAATGAATGGTTTGTCATCCATAGTTAACATTGACGAGTAGCGCCATCTATTACCCAAAATCGTTTAAAGTTTAGCAACGATGTTAAAAATTATCCCGATACAAAATGGTGCATTGAATGTAATTATCAAGTATTGAGGTAAAAGATGCGAATTTCTGTATGATAGGCACAACCCTGCAAATTGATGGGGCTGTTTTCGAATATAGAACTATAGTGGTAGTGGTATTGCGAAACGTGGTCATCTTGTGATAGCAAACTCTGTACCATTTCGGCAATTAGTTACACATTCAACCGTCTTAGTAATGGGTTGTCTTATCCTTGCAGATAAGGTTACAGCTCAATAGATAGCTGACACGTTGGCCATTAATTGCGCCCTCAATTATCCAATCTTTGACCATGCAATTTTTTTAGCTACAGGATTCGCATCTTTCTTAACACTTGTAAACAAGCCTCCTTAATCACCTGCCTATAAATTTCCAACGCTGCTCTTTCAAGGTCTAAAACGGTCTAAAATTGCCTCAATTGTCCGATGTGTTCACCCAAGGTATACTTCCTGTAATTTTCTTTATTATAAGAGCTACCGAAAACAAACCATATCCAATTTCCAATATATTTAAAAAAAAGGAGAAGAAGCTTTTAGACACCATTCCTGAGGGGACACAACCACCCATAAAATGTTCAGTGGTTCAAAAATAGGTATAAGTTTAACATTTCAATGATCAAATACAAATGCATTTTTAGAGGCTCTTGCGAGAATACAATTTATTAGGGTTGATACTATATATTGCAAACAAATATTGTTGACTCGAGTGGAAACATTATATAAGTTGGTAATAAAATATTTCTTTACGTCTCAGCCTTTTAGCTAAGATGATGCATAACATACATCTGATCTTTGGAGATACACAATACACTGTAGATCGCACACCAACCTTTAGTTTAATAAGGTCATGTGTAGTAATTACATCCTTTTTCGAGGGACCAGTGTCGTCGTGAGTATAAGGTCGGCCACCAGGGACAATTTTTGAAGTGTTCAGGAAAATGCAGAAAAAAGTCCGTATCCCATATTTCCACGGGGCTCCTAATTATTCACGGGCCTGTATCCCCTCTGAGCCCCTTCTACTCCCCTGCCCACACCCACCTACTCTGTTTCTCACGTCAGACTTGGAAGGGACTCGGGAAGAATTACTTGGCGTAACAACGACTTGATCACGTGGTTACAGATTCGATGGAAGGGAATTGGGAGTGAGTTGTTTAGCTTTTGTCTTTGGGGCTAACCTTTCTTCCATTGTTTTTTTCAAATACATTCATTTGCTGAATAACAACATAACAACTCCCTGCGGAGATGTTCATCGCTGCTCTTTACACTGTGTTATGGGTATTGGCCGTAGCTGCATGTATTGACTGTACACTAGTGTCTAATTACCGACGGTAGCAAGCTGTGTGTGTGTGTATTTTCTGGGATCGATGGTGGTGTCTAACACTTCTGTTACACCGCATTCAAAACTAGGTCAGATTACCGACATTAGAAATTTCTTTGTGCGAGAGTCTTCACAACCTTTTAATCAAATCACTGACCGAATAAGCACAATTCATCAATGATATTGACTTCTTCGCGATTGATTCTTTGCTGATTTATTTCGAAACTGACTTGGGCAAGAGAAAAGCCTTCCAAATAGCCTTACCAAGGGGAAGACCGATACATCAATAACTGATAACAGATATGATGTTCCGTCACAGTGTCACGTTCGTTCTGTATATGCTTCGTTACGGAAATAACAAAAGAAGAAAATACAATAGAATACGGAAGATGCGAATGGTTTTCCCTTTATGTTGTCAATGTCAAGAGAACATAATTTATAGTCCCTGGTATTGGAAATAATTCTCAAATTCAAGTTAGGATATATTTCTACCTATATATGGTAGTTCGAGATCCGGCTATAGGAATAACAACGGAATTAGAGTTAGCATTATGTTTGATCTCTAGAGCAAGGTAAAAAGGTCACCAAAAGAGAACTAGCATTGTTCGATACAGGCGACAAACACCCACACCGGAATTACGACCTTCCTTACCGGTTTCGAAACCCTGGACATACAATTAGCGTCCATAGCCTCGTGGTTAGGGTGTCCGCATATAAGCGGGAGGCCCGGGTTCCAATCCGGGTGGAGGCTGAAAGTTTTTCTCTGTTCTGGATTTTTCAACTCACTAGAATTTCAATGCTATATAGTTTCGCTGGAGTGTTCATGAGGGCCCTAGAGTAGGTCCAGGTGTAGGCCGAAGGAGGGAGCGGGGGGGGGGGGGGTAGGGTGATTGAAAGGATCTCCTAGAAGCCCAGCTTTCTCATATATTTGTTGCTCTCTGGTTATGAGTTTAAATTCAAATTACCTATACATGTGTGGGAGAGAGAAGTTCAATTCCTATAGAATTTATTTTGCAAAGTCGTTGTGAGGGGGGGGGCCCGGGGGGGGGGGTGGTCCAAGAGGCAACGCCTTCAGAATTTATAGCATTATTGTGATATTTCTTTTTCTCCACGAGCGTCTTTGAAGCACACACGCACACATAAAAAGAAGCGCGTGGGAAAAGGATGAATGATTTTTTTTGAAGCTTTGGCGGGAGTCCTCGAGACTTGTAAGTTGGTTTTCTTTAGCTATGTGAAATTCACGACCGAAATACATTTCAGAGAGAAATTAAGTTTCATTGCCAGAACGTGTATGAAAGCCCCGGTAGGGGTCAAGTGTGGAGGGGGGGGGAGGAAGCACCGGAAGAAGTATCCTTTTGTTTGCATATTATTCATTACGAAAAAAATTCTAATGTAGACGTAAGAGAAAGTTTTTCAGTTTTACCACAGCTGGTTTAGTTGGTGGAGCAGGGGAGGGGTAACGGGGGAGGGATGGGGCATTATGATTGGTGAATTTCCCCTCCTTACTTGTGGCCACCACTGCCCTAAAATGCTTCCGAAATAATGGTGCATAAGAAAAAAAAAACATAATGTGTTACAAAATGTACGCTATAGAGACATGTAATAAGAATGTAAATTATACGTTCACATGTCCTTCTAATGATCAGACGGTTTTTTTTTTTTTGAACGAGAGAGGGGAAGCAGGGTGATCCATTATTGAGGCCGTCAGAGTAATGCTTGTTTATGTATGAACACAATGTGACCATGCATGAAAGCTCTTTGGAAAGATTATAGCGTGATAATATTTGGCGCCAAATTTAGTTCATGTCCTTTAACAGATAACGAATACATAGAACATTAACATATATGAAGTAACTAACACGCAAGCGGATATCCCAGCCTGAATAATAATGTTTTTAAGACAAATAAAAGACCTTGAATAAAAATAACTAACATGCAATGCATGTCAACACAGCCTTATGTTTTCGTATACATAAACAAAATTATCTTTTCTTCAGGGGGAGTAGAGGGGAGTGGAGGGGAGGGGGATGGGAGGGGAGGGAGGGGAGGGGGAGAGGGATTCTACACTGCCATACCCGTCTGGGCATATTTGGAAGTGTCAACGGAAAGTAACCGGACATCTCGTGTCACGTGCAATCCCTGAGCGTTCAGACTGTAATCTTGATCGTCCTGACGGGGTCAGGATTCTACGAAAACTTTAGTGATTACGATTTTCGGATTCTGATCCTGAGAACGAGAGCTTTTAACACTACGAAGTAGATCTCCCTTGCGGTATCAGATTCCACCCCACCCCCCCCCCTCAACCCTCCCCTTGCGTCCTAAAATGTGAACAAGGCTTACGAACTTTGATCTTGCTTTTTTCCGTCGGGTAGGTGATTAAGTTGACCCGTGTCGCGTCCATGTTTAAGAACGGGTGGCGGATCGACGTCGAACGAAAGACATTACGAAAGTGTGGACACGGTCACGACGATTGTTATAACACTACTACGTATACTATACAGTCGGTGTGTCGGTTAGTAGACGTGTGTCGGTCTGTGTTTTATGAGGAATTGACGAGGGTAAGAATCTGGAGATCTCGGATCATGTAATCCACCCCCCCCCCCCGATCGTTCTTTCAGGTTAAAGTTCCTCCGGTGGATCACGACATCGCCACGTTTACGTGAATTTTAACACTACGAAGTTCATCATCGCCCTTGCGGTAAAAGATTGCGCTACCAAAGTGTGAACACGGGCTTATGTAATATCATCACAGTACATTCCAACGTATATTTGACAAGCGAGGCAACTGAAGTTGCAAACGCAAGCATGTCATAGCAGTCAACCTGTGGAGAATGTTTTAATCATCAACGATCCATTATAACAGCTGAAAACAACGCCTACAACTTCCGGTGCTACCCTCGATGTTCCTCCAGGTAGCGACATATTGGGTACTAACATACTTCCGGTGCCGCCATTAAAATGGACTACCATAACCTTTACCATTAAAAATTATTAGGATAACAGATAACATTTGGCAGCGCGAAAAATAACAAGATACAGAATTATCACATATTGTTAACCATCAAATAGTAAAATCGATATAGGATAATGAAGGACAGGATGATCGATCGATCGATGTTGCGGCATGACATGTATATCAAATCTCAATGATAAAGTCTTTGTTAAATGCGAATTGATACCCGTCTATGCTTATCAGAAATTGACATGTATAAAAAAAAGGAGGCAGAAATGTCATATGTTGCAGACCTTTGAAAACTACTTACATATCAGAGCAGGCTGTTTTATAACACTTTTATTTTTTAACTTTTGGGAGATTGCTCTTTTTAAATAGCTGAGTTCATCTGCTAAAAGCGACTGGACTTTGTAGCCTAGTACATAGACCATTACGTCTGTTCCTCAGATACCGCCGCAATACAACTCAGTCGGAACCATAACACTTATACGGCCTCAAAAATGACAAGTTCGATAATAATAAATGGTAAAGAGCAAAGGTATTAAGCGTCTTAGATCAGGCTTCGAACCAGTTTAGTACCTCTGGGAACGTGGAAAGTTTTAAATAAGAATTGAAAATGTTAAATTACAGTTGTCATGTTAAACAAATTGCATCCGAGAAGTTACATTCCAAGGAAAAAGAAAATAAAAGAAAAGAAGTTTAAAGTACAAATCCATTCGTTACCGTTGGCACAACTGACATGAATTATATTGCATGTATACTGTACGTGTCAAGCTGGCATAGTGCTGCCACAGCTGGAAATTTAAATTAAATCCCCATTCATTGGCAATTGGTTTGATCCTGCCCTCCACTCCCCTCCCCTCCTCTCTTCTCCCATCCCCTCCCCCTCCCCGTCTCTGATTTTCTACATGTCAGTACCACCCCCAATCTCGGAAAAAAAGAGAAGAAAAAACAATAGACCACCGGGAAAGGAATCGGTCAGTAATTACGTGCATTTGTTTCAAATCCATATAATATTCATAATACTAATAATAGTCAGTAGTTATTTTTTACGACGCATAAGCGACCACAAATGTGGGAGAAGCCCGCAAGGGCTTATGGATTACAACTTACACGTCGGGTGGCTTCCAGATCAACAATTTAACTTAAATTTTGAATCTTTTCAATTTAGAAAGTCATTTAAGATGCATGGAACACCGTAGATTGCGCTTGGATAAAAACCCCACCTTACTATCGAACCCGGAATCGCCCGATCGCTAAGACACATTGCTTCAAATGCAAAATGCTTTTATCCACTCGGCCACAGCACCAATTGAATATATATATAGTCTGTTCAAAGTATCTCTTTCGAGATCCGGCTTTAGGAATCACAAATGATTTTCGAGTTGGTTAGCATCATGTTTGATCTCTAGAGTAAGGCAAAATATGTCACCAAAAACAGAACTAGTATTGTTCGATACAGGTGACAAACGCCTACAGTGGAATTACGATCTTCCTTACCGGTTTCGAACCTCTGGACATACAATCAGCGTCCATAGCCTAGTGGCTAGGGTGTCCGCGTACAGAGCGGGAGGCCCGTGGTTCGAATCCCGGTGGAGGCTGAAAGTTTTTTCACTGTTCTTGATTTTCCAACTCATTACGATTTTCCTTTATATATATTCATTTGCCTTTGTCGTTTACCTCCATTGCATTCACATAAAGTCTGTTCAAAGTATCTCTTTCGAGATCCGGCTTTAGGAATCACAAATGATTTTCGAGTTGGTTAGCATCATGTTTGATCTCTAGAGTAAGGCAAAATATGTCACCAAAAACAGAACTAGTATTGTTCGATACAGGTGACAAACGCCTACAGTGGAATTACGATCTTCCTTACCGGTTTCGAACCTCTGGACATACAATCAGCGTCCATAGCCTAGTGGCTAGGGTGTCCGCGTACAGAGCGGGAGGCCCGTGGTTCGAATCCCGGTGGAGGCTGAAAGTTTTTTCACTGTTCTTGATTTTCCAACTCATTACGATTTTCATTTATATATATTCATTTGCCTTTGTCGTTTACCTCCATTGCATATATATATATATATATATATATATATATATATGTGTGTGTGTGTGTAGCAAGAATTAATTCTTTTTACTCACTATCGTACGATTTTCATGTTGTATTGCTACAATCGTATGGATGTGGGGAGAGATGGGGGGAGGGGGTCTTATCTTCTTTTTCTCTTCTTTTCGCTATAAGTTACAATTAATTGAAATCTTTTGCACACTATGTCATTTTCCCACACATCGTATACATGTCTTGGTATGCTCCCACGAGAAATAAAGAGACAAAAAAATAAAACCACAACGGCAAAGAGGAAAGTACATACCTGGATAATCACCTTCTTCCTCAATTAAGCTAACACCATGAGTTCCGTTTCGTGCCTGCGCTCATTTGATCATCCTATTAAAATATTATGTATAGGCTACACCAGGTTACCGAACTCACTCCCGGCAAAGTTCACGACTCCGCTCGACATATTATAATGCTTGTGAACTTGTGAAGTGACGTCAACCCGACATGTTACATTTCCAGAGAATGTCATCATCGAATGTTACATCCAGTACTGACACCTCCCGTACCACCCTCCCCAACCCTTACCCCACCCCTCCAAAACCAATCACAAATCACCACCAACGGCATCGTATAAAAACATTAACTTTAACATCGACATCATTTTAGTCTCAAACAGGGCGGATGCAACAGCTTTCAATGTATCACAGAAGTATAGGAACATGAATTGATCCTGTGTCCACTGGTTGTATACCTGGTATGTCTATATGTAAACTGATACTTAATTCTCCTGTGGAATTTCACAAAGAATGAACCAATGTTGCCTAAGAGAACAGGAGCATGTTCTCAGCGTAAGTGCAGGTATAACAACTAGATCTGCATTTGCCCATAAATACGCAGTTTTGTAGTGCTTGTGGAGTGCTTGCAGTATTAAGAAGAACTTTTCGGTTGTTCATGGTGTTAAATTTTGGGCGGACAACACACCAGGGAGTATAGTCATGTAGGTACCTACAAAGTGAGGGCGCATGTGAGCCCCGAGACAGGCTCAAAATAAGTTGGCTACGTAGCAAGCCTCTGTAACTGTAAATGTACTTAAAGTTGCAACGTCCAGTCGTGTAGGTATCGTTCGCTTGGCCGGTAATGCCAATAATGTAGCGCGCACGCGCATTACAATAATTAGCATGAATCACTCTACAGGCCCGATGCCCATTCTAGAGAAATATAATCGTGGTCATATATAGTTCACTGTTTCTGCACTTGAAGGTAAATAAGCATACCCTTTATTCCATCTTTAAACGCAAAGACATGGATCTATTGATTTAATTTATATCTTTTGCATATCGGTATAGATAACGAGTTAGAATGTCATTGATTTCTCAACTATGTTTTCTTATCTTACATGACTTGAGTCCGTGGAGTACAATTTTTACGTCCTCGTGCTTGTATACCCGAGACTCTTTTTACTCGTAAAACGGGATATTTTAATAGTTATTGAAGAAAGTAAACTTCACGTAACAGGTAAAGGGTTTACTCAAATTATTGTCCTCTTGTCTCGGAGAAACAAATTCATTTTACTCCATTGTTGTAATCTAGACTGTGTATACTCCACACTAAATCTGTATTCTACATGTATTCTACAACATATTGTTTATACATTTCCCGATTTCCGCTCAATTTGATAACAGGAGTCTGCAGTCTATTAAGAAGATTTCAAAACAGGAAGCTATAGAAAACAGAAGAGACATTGATATGTCCTCTAAGCCGAAATTTAATCGGGCACCACGCCAAGTCATGAAGTCAAACGTCATGTCCTAGTAAACACATTAAGGGAGCTTTCTTAGTTGATTTTTCGTTTTTGTATACGTTCAGAATTTGCTCCCTTTTGTTGCACACAGTTATATGTATGTGCTGTCCATTCAGGAACATTAACGTTATGTTGCTTTACACTAAGCAAAGGTTGTTAACCTAGATAACAAATAAATCACTTACCGGAGGGGGGGGGGGAAGGGGTGGGGCGTGGGGGTGTACACCCTAGACAAGAAATACAAACCTATACAATAATTAAAAGAAGATATTCGTACAAGTTTACGTGTAGATCGAATTATGTGGACCTAATTTCTAGCCTAAATATTTATCAGAATGCATAATTTCTCGTCTATATTATTTTTCTGAAGGAGGACCACCAGTCTGTTATAACCAAGACAACGACCCCCGGGTCACAGCCATTTTCGAGGAGTATCCAATTTATGTGAAAATATATCTTGCCTTTGGGTAAGAGTGTCACAAAGTTACATCACATCACAACATATATATATATATATATATATATATATATATATATACATATATATATATATATATATATATATATATATACAGCGCAACATTTAACAAGCAGGTTTTTTTTCGTCCATACATCCCATTTATAATGAATAAATAAGTACACTGCCCTACAGTTTTTACCTCAATAAAAAGAAAAAACAACAAGAAAAATAAATCATATCTGCGAACTGATAACACAAAAGTCAAGAACTTATCAAATTATCCTTCATGTGATATTTTATTAGTAAGTACATACACCATATATTTTTGCCAAGTTTTAACTGAATACACGGTAATTTATGTAGATATCTCGATTCATGTCGGAATGTATGTGCGTTTACTTTTATGTACGAGGAGCTGGGGGAGTGGTGGTGGGGCAGGGGGGGGGGGGAGGGGAGGAGGGGTTAATTGGGTGATGTCTCGATGGGATGAGAGTGGTTTACGGTACGTGGCCTTAATGTATAATAAAGTAAAAACGAGCCTCTTAAAAAAGAAATAAAAATTATAATAATAAAACGCGATAATAGTTACAAGAAGAATTCGTCCAAGGTAGAATATTGTCTGACTTATTTAAAAAAAAAAAAAAAAAAAAAAACAGAACCGCAAGATGGGAGGAAAAGGACGATGGAAATTGAGGGAAAAGAACAAAGCACCGAAATCGGAAACAACAGGACGAAAAAGGACCAAATATATCGTTTAGGGAGGGTAAAAAAGGTAACAGGAAGAGAAAAGATTGCACGTAGGATGATGATGGGATAGGGTTGTTTTGGGATATGGTAGAAACTGTAGACCGAGGAAGAAGGAATTATTGTCCTTTTAGTTTACGCCCTGACCATATATATTTCAACAAACATGCACTTGTTTTGTTTTTGCCTTCTATCTCATTATTTTCATGTTTACAGCAGCTAACTGAATCTACAAGTTACCAACAATTGTAAATACCATACTGTAATATGTTTAATAAAAATTTAAAAAAAAACATAATTTTTACCATCAAAACCCAATGAGTAAATATTTACATATACATATATCTATATCGGGGGTCATCGAACAAAGTGACTGGAATGATAAGTCTAGCATACAGGTAATTAGGTAGGTTACCAAAGAGAACCCAATGCGAAAACACATGACTAAATTTATGACCATAAATAACATGGATATACATTGACATTTCTTACACATCTGTTAATGACGTTTAACAAAGTATAACATAGATGAGTATTCTAGTATTTACAAAAAGTAAGAGGAAAAAGGTTAAGTTTAATATTTAGCAATACATCTTGCTGCTCTGCCTATACCATATTGTCTTTGAAATTCTGTTTAATCTTATTTCCTCAGTTCATATATCAATTACTTCAAGCAGGAAGTTCCAGTCAAGCTCTGCCCAATTTTTTGACTTTGAACAATGTACGACGTCACAGAGTGCGACGAAATAAAGACCTCTGATTGGTTAATAAAATGCGAAAACTCAGTTCTGCATTAGACTTCAAATCTTCAATTGAGTGTTAACATCCTATTATAAGGAATATACATCATACGACATAATGACGTCACATAAGAATTCATGAAAAATAAACCAACAGTTATAATAGAGGCATCAAGTGAGGAAATAAGGTATTACCTTCTTTCAATAGGTGGAATTTCACCACTTTTTTAGGCGACACACAAATTTGCTTTAATGATGATGACGACATAGGGAAACTTGTCCCAAAACAGGAAAAAGTCCTCACCCCCAACCTTAAAAAAAAATCCTGCTTCCGTCAAACAGATTTCTTTCGCAAATCTTCTTCTTTTAACTATGTTTTCTTCAACATAGCTTACATATACGCCGAATAAACCTTTCAATAAATATTCCAAACACAAAAACGTTTTCCAATAGCTTTAAACATATTATTGTTACAATATCACTTTATACACTCGCACAAGGGCGTAGGAACCGGGGGGGGGGCTGGGGGGCAGCCCCCCAGTGAAAATGTGGAGGGGCGGAAGTAACATTCCGCCCCCCGCTTCGCAAGTCAGAAAACCCCTTTTTCATTTCCAAATGAGAAAAAAAATCTCATTTGGAGCACAAAATTGCATCTAAGGCCAGGTGAAAATACAAAATTAAGTTTACAAAATGGAGTGGGTGTTGAAGTGTGCTATATTGCACCAAGTTGCATCTGAGGCCACCTGGAAATGCAAAAAATTTAGACCCCTCCCCCAGGCCGTCCATCAATCTTCAGCCCCCCCCCCCCCCCCACTCAAAAGTACCTTCCTACGCCACTGCACTCGCATCAAACTCTCTACTTGTTTACACGTTAACTTTCCTTTAAGAATTTCCTTTTTTAGTAAACAGTGGCTTCCTTTTCTCATTGTTCTTCTCTTCTGGATATAGTTCAGTTTTGAGTAACGATAACTTTGTTAACAATTGTTTTTGACCAACGGGGAATGACAGATCGTCACAAACAACAAGAACCCCTCTGTCTCTCCCCCTCCCCCATCCCTCCTTCCCTTTCCCTCTTTCTCTCTCGACTTCAATAAAATCTGAACGCACTTTCTTTAATTTGATCATATAAGGCAAAGATAATTAATGATTCTGCCATTTTTTCGAAGCAAAATATAGATTTGACTAAGCTCTAAGCAACAGCTTGAGTGCCCTGTTCCGGTGCCTTTTCATCATTCCCATTGTTGGCTGAATCTTGCGGAACCTCATCGAAACTCTCCGGAACAGTGAAATGTTGATAAATTGACTTTAAGACGTTACAATGTTCCCATGACAACAACATAATCAGTATTGGTGTAAGAGCTGGGGGTAACAGAACGAAAAATGTGCTCACCGATTCCATGTGCCACCAGAACGTGGCGAAGTGGTTCTGGTAAGAGTTGCGCGCCAGCGATATGACGAGTTCGTACGAGTATATAGGGAAATACCCGATGAGGAAGACGACCGTCAATGCGAAAACGAGTCCAAAGTGACGTGGGTGGTGTTTGTCTCGTGGAACTAGACTCTCGCCAGTCGTTGTGCCCCAAGTGGAATATCGCGATTTCAGGACGATGACGTAAATTCCGGTTACTGTGGTAACGGTAGAGAGAAGAACGAGCGGCGCGATATATTCTACGAATAGTAACTTGGCGGTGACGAAAAATCGCTGTCGTAGGTGGGTGAGGTATAGCTGACATATCGAGAATTGGGAAGAGTACCATAACACACTCGCAAACACGAACTCAGGTATGCTGACCAATAGCGCGACAGCCCATACAATACCCATGACTATCAGACACCGTGTGTGTGTCGCGTTAAACACCGTCACGAACTTCTGCCGATATCGGTTTAATTGTTGGATGGCTATGAGGATGAGGAACGCCGTGGAGGTGTTGGTCAGATACGTCTTCGAAAAATTAGCCAACCGGCATAGAAACGGTCCCGCTTGCCAACATGGGTTAATCGCATCCTCGATGTAAAGCGTACCGCTGACAAAGAGCAGACAACAACACGAACCAATCAGGTTATTCAAATACAGATATTTGTCCTGCCTCAGCCTTGGATTCTTACAAATAATCATCATCAACAGGAATGAGGCCAATAAGCCAAGGACTGTGATCACCGTATTGGAAATCGCCAATTTACCGTAGGTGGTAGTCTCGCAATAATTGTCAAAATCGTACGAATACGACCAGCTGCCGGTATCGGCGGTCACCTTGGCAGGAGCATTTGTCGATGTTTTCGGTTGACTCATCTTGATAGGATTTTCGCGATAATTTGTAGTCAAATTAAACAGAGACAGACGTCACACTTATCTGTCATTCCTTGTAAAAAGTGTTGATTCTTCACTTCAAAGTCTGCTGAAATACTCGATAGTTCTTGTGCAGAGTCTGCGGCGCAACGGCCAAGTCAACCCCTCCTTTTTTTTTGTAATTCAAAGAAAGGAAGAAAGAAAGAAAGAAAAACTGTCGAAGATGTAAAATAAGAAAAGGAACGATTGGTCTATATGCCAGAAGATATCCAACTATATTCCTATATAGAAGCAGTACTTGTTTGAGTTCTTCTCAGCTTAATAGGTAAAACCTTGCCAAATCAATACACTATTTATCTGTTATTGGAGGTAATTTATGGTGAAAAATACTTCCAAGCGTATAGCTATCCTACCAAGTGGTTTTTATATCGAACGAAGAAGATATGACAAGATTCACAGGCTGATACTATTACTTCCGGTAGAAGCCGATAAATACTGAAGCAGGTCTGTGCGGATATCAGTTTCCATGTCAACGAAGGCAATACCCAGGTTAGTTATTTTCAACGATGGGTATAACTATAGTGAAACAGGACACGCGTCATTTCATGCGAGTATAGCCTATACGTTTTGAGTCAGGAGTTATATAAACCGGCAATGCAGAATGCTCTACGTTCCTCAGGGATGTGCTCAGAAATATTGAGTGCCGGGCAGATTGCGCGGTAGTGTGATCCACACCCTGGGAGAGGGATCTCATGGGTGGTGTACCCCCTCCCCACTGGACAAATTTTGCATATGAAGTATGCTTAGGTGGTGCTATTTTCCTATTCTGTGCCATGTATTCTCCCAGATTTTGGTTATGGTAAAATTTGTTAAATTATCATAAAAAAGTGCCGGGCGGCAAAAAAATACTGGTTGTGCTGGGCGGCATTCAGAACTGATGGGCGCAGCCGCCCGGTGCCGCCCAGTGTGAGCACATCCTTGGTTCCTACACGCGAATGTGACATAATGCCATAAATCCGCAGTTGAAGAAGGATCGAACTTTAACTGAAAACGGTACCAGCTCCTTTTAATTGCAGCCAAAATTGAACTAAACAGGCTACAAAGAAAGACTTTAAATTGTCAAATCTATTCCCCAAAACTATTAAATTTTAGGTTATTATTTCATATCATGAAGCCTAATTACGTACTAGTCACACCCCCTGTCCATTCAATATCATTGTAGTGGCAGAGTTGCTTATTCGGCCTTCCATAGAAAAGTTATTTTTATGTTTTCGGGTGTTGAAAGCCTACAAGCCAACACGGTATTTACGAGCTAAATTATTACCATTTGTGACCTACGAGTACGTTTATACGAGTACGTTTCGAGTATATAACCATTCTATAGCGTTTAGAGTGTATCATTCTACAGTATTTTTGTTTCCTTGTTTTTCGTGTTTTTTGTGAGGAACGGTGTAAATATCTCTGTAAATACAAGTTGTTTTATTACTTTACTACGGACTTTCGTCAGTGTGTGTTTTTATATTACGGATTTTCGTCTTCGTCTTCAGCTAATTTTAGTCGGCTTTTCAGCTCCGTGCCCGGACATCACAATCATGATAAGGAATTTCGTTATCATATTTGGCCAATGTTGTATAGCAGATTTAGCCGACGTTGCCCTTCTAAAGCTGGTCACCTATCATAACTAGTACAATATTTACAAATTACTGCCAATTCCTTGTAAAAAAAAGGTCGCCATGTTAATTTTCCTGTCCTGAAATTGACCACCGATATTTCTTTATGATGTATCGTAACTTTGGTACAATACGGTAGTCTTGCATACATAAAAGTTACTGGTCACGTTTTCACGCAGACCACCATGTTAATAATGTTTAGTGATACTACAGCGATGATAATCCTGAGTACCATAACAATAGAAATAATAATTATACAGAATGATGTAAGTTGCCGTTGGCTGGATTCAAATAGTTATTCTGCAGGTATAATACTCCCATCACTACCGGCGCTATTACTATACGGAATGTATAACTATAACGTGAGGATATATATCGACTTAATACAAAATCATAAGCCTCGACGTTGACGTCATGCATGCGACTCCGCCGGGGCTTAAAGGGCGTGCCGTTATAAAACAGTTTTGACAAGTTGCAGGTATATATATATATATATATATATATATATATATATATATATATATATATATATATATATATATATATATATATATATATATATATATATATATATATATATATATATATATATATATATATAAATATATATATATATATATATATATATATATATATATATATATATATATATATATATATATATATAGGTAATGATTACATTTTACCTGCAGTGCCCTGCGCTGACATTCGAAGAAAACATTGCACTACATGTATTCTTTCCTTTGAGAAAACTGAAATCATCATATAGGGGTAACTAGGGGTAGACACAATCGTAATGTTGATATGTTGTAAACTGTTAAAAAAAACAACAACAACAACAACAACTAATTTCGGTCTAGCGTCTATTTCTATATCAGTACTTATTTGTGGGAAATGACCCTCGTAGACAGTAGTAGGACTACTTATTCTAATATATAGAAAGTTAGGTCAGTTCCTCAGAGGCAATACAAAACTCAATAGGCCAAAACATAATACTTTTATGGGAGACAAATGAAAAGTTTACAATCCTTTTGAAATTTTTCAATGATAAATTGTGTTATACTTCACGGAAGCTCTATTGTTCGCATGAAGTTAAAAGAGCATGTTTTAGTTGAGTTATTATAGAATTGATGAAACAATGGACTAACATTTAGTTCTGAAACGAAGGGCCTTAAAGGAGCATTCCATAGATTTAGCATAATATTTGAATGCTGAATGTATTGAAAACCAGATGAGTTATTGAAGCATTACCAAATAACACTTATTTTGTTTCCTTTCTTCCCTTGATTGTTACATGTATCAAGATGAAATTCTTCTTGAAGTTATACTTGAAAGCATGCATTGAAGACCCAAACCGCGTGCCGCCCTCCGGAAAAAAAAAAGTTAACTTTCCATTGCTTGCAAGTAAAGTTTTTTTTTCTGGTCGCAACAAAATGCAGACAGTAATGAAATGTGATATCTTTAGCTGGACCTGAGATGTCCATCGCTGCTATGTACACTGTGTTCTGGGTATATTGACCGTAGCTGCATGTATTGACTGTACACTAGTGTCTAATTACCGACGGTAGCAAGCTGTGTGTATTTTCTGAGATCGATGGTGGTGACTAACACTTCTGTTACACCTCATTCGAAACTAGGTCAGTTTACCGGCATCAGACGTTTCTTTGAGCGTGAGTCTCCACTCCCATTAAAGTGTGCAGTTCCAATTGCCTCTGCTCGCCCCTTTTCCCGACGGTTGATTAAAAACATTTTCCTTTCCGAAGAGATCTGCTCTCAAGTAACTATAGTAACGGTTAGTTATATGCATTTAACTTAGCTCGACTATAATCATACCTAAGTATGCTATACGCGTCCGTAAACAAAAAGTTCACAACCTTTCACCGCGTCGTAAAACTAACCACCGCTCCTGTCATCAAAGCTTTATGTTAAACGGTAAAGATATTCTAAAAACTTCCCTTTATACAATATCGTAACCGTACACGACGGGGAAATTGCCATCAAACAACGTATAGCAAATGATTTATGTAGCCCCCCCCCCCACCTCAACCTCCGCTGACGTTTATGGATAGTTAAGCAGCACATTAGTGAGACATTCTTGAATTTAATTGCGTCATGTGACCGGTTGATTCTACCTCTATACAATCTAGGCGTCGCTATGCGATTAGGCGCTAATGTTTAAGTTACAGTGTATTCCCCCGAAGCACAATTCCCAGACTGTGTCTGCATATCAAGTATTATTCCTATACCAGCAAATCTGCACCCGATCCTCATTATTGTCATGATAACTATGGTCGATATTGATAATGTTGATGTACGGTGTTGTATTATAACATCGTAACACATGTTATGAATTTCACGATATTTATTGGGACTCTTACAAAATGCCGCATGGTCGAAAAAAAGCGTTGGCAGAGTACTGGTTGACTTATTTTCTCATATGATTCTGCATAACACCAGGTATTTAACTTGTTTGATGTGCGGGTTGAGAGTATAACTTGTTTGACGGCACAGTGTATCGTTTTAATGTGGCAACAACAATCACTGAAATTGAATTGTATTGCTCAAATGTCGATGGAAATTGTCAATGTCTTTAGAGTTAGCATACCAGTCGCTTGCTGTAATATCCGACTGTCAAAGGCCTCCTTGAATGGCTTGTAAGGCTTCCACGATCATGACAATGTGTAACGACATATGAGAGGAAGTTATAATACAAGACCATAACCATCGTGGAACAACATTACCAATATCCACATAGTTATCGTGACCACAACGAGAATCGGTTGAAATCTAAAGTCTTTAACTTCAAACTGGTTATAATCTCCTGAAAAAAATATTAAAAAAAATGTATAAATATATCTATATGTTTATTTAGATATTGCATTGGTTGTATACTGTGTTCAATGCTCGCTGTTAAGTTGTTTTTATGTGCCTAACGGCGTATCGTCAACCCTTCTAGTTTTCTTATAGCCAAAAAATCTGGCATACGTGTCTAAGGTGACCATGCAGACATCCTCGTATTTCATGTACACAAGCCCGCATTAAAAGCATGTTCACGAATTTGTCCCTGGTTTCTACGTAACCTCCTCAGATCATTACAAATATGCTAGGAACAATTACTCAGTTTAACATAGAATAGAGCTTTTAGACATTTTAATTTGGATATAAAGTTTATTGGGGATGTAATACAGATAGAAACTTGGGCGTTCGATTAACATACTTAAAATAAAGCGCCTGTAAACACAGTAGGATGTCCTTAAACGTCTATCATCAAACAACGTAAATATAGTATAACCACTTGTATGTATCATGTCCAAGGTTTTCCTGAAAAAAATTAACTTTGGTTACTTTAATGTTAGGAAAGAACTGCTTGAGGGGGAGTTGGAGGGGGGGGGTATTAGCGAGGCTGAGATTAAGTTTCATACCGTGCTTAAAGAAATTTTAATATAGTATGAACTCGTGATTTAGCTGACAACGTTATCATTGTGAATACCAACTTGTTAATAGCTACACGAGACATGACCACAAAGAACAATCCTCAATTTGTAATTTTGGCTTACGTTCACATAGCGAACTGGGCAGGAATCCAACTCGTGTATTTGCCTCAGCTTTCTGCATGGCTTTTGAGAACGTGTTCTCGTGAATTATGTGACACGTTGTCTGTCTTTGATCACGACTTGGCTAAACATATCACATGAGTGGCAATGTTCACTGATTAGTTGGTTTGAGCAAGCGTATAGTAAAATGCTTTTTTTGGCTCTATTGGCTTGCCATAGGATGGTCTTTGTTTTACGCTGACTGTCACTGATCAACATTAATCAAACCGAGTAAAGGATCTTCCCGTGTACCACACACAAACTCCCCAACTGGCTTAGTATGAATAAACTTAGCTGTAAGTAACAACAAACTTTGATAAATCACATAAAGATTTTTTTCCTTTCACCTTAACGTCATTCTTTGAATAAATACAAACTCAGTATCGAATACTGACTCGAATATATTTTTCTCGAAATTCTTCTCAGAAAATATGTTATTTGTGGACATTTGGTCAGTGAGGTGCAGATGATTCTAAAGGTGTAGGGTTGTATATCCCCATCTCCACCCCACCCCGACTGGTTCAGATATGAGGGGGGGGGGATATGAACCCTTTATGGGATAGACAGAGACAGATTCAGGAGTTTGTCAAGAAGGCCTGAGGGTGGTCATGCGGTCGTTGAAGCTGACTTCCAAGTGGTGAAGGAGGGTGCATGCATCCACCCCACCCCCAGTGAACATTCAGAAGTTAAATGCTGCATTCTGAGGTATATTTAGGGTATGAATTAGGTGACTATGGAAATTTTGCTTATAAATACTTTTGTATAAAGATGGAAAAGGTAAGACTAAGAGATTGGAGAGGTGGGGGGGGGGGGTGGGGAAGTTGCATGGAAATGGTTTATACATACATATGTATATATACATATATATATATATATATATATATATATATATAAATATATATATATATATATATATATATATATATATATATATATATATATATATATATATATATATACATAAATAATGCCCCTGACATACAATAAAAATATGTTAATTCCGCCCACTGATTATTCGGTGTTTTTACAGACGGGGTAGGCGATACTCGAAAGAACACATTTAAAGAATTATTAGAAGGTCATAAACTTGCTGAGAATGAGTAAGTTATTGGAAGATCCTAAAGATGACACTGACGAAAAGAAAAAAAAACAAACAAACAAACAAAACAAAATAAATTTGCCAAGTTATGAAATAATGTATTTCCTAGTGAATTTGGCATACATGTTTGAAGATATAACCACCATTATATATAAGCAAAGCATCCTGTCTTTTAAATATCAAACAATAAGATGTTATATTAACATCAACTGGCCCATACATAAACCTAAAAATCGTAATGAACTGCTATATACATTGCAAGGAAACTCCTAGATACCCCCTATACACTACACACACAGAGAACACAGAATCTACTGGAAAACTATAACACATGCTACCGATTTATCAGCACGATCCAGTTTTAAATGGGAGACAAAAAGTTAATAGGTTTTGTAAATATGATAGGCCGAAGGTTAACTTAAAACTATGCTCTTTAAAAGAATACAAAGCGAGGTGAACTCAGATATGACGTCATCAACTCACTCGGCTAAAACGAACTTAAGCCTGTGTTAGAAGCGTCATCGGTATTGTCCCGCATATATGCTAGATGCCATAATGGTCACCCATGTTTGAAAGTTATCTTCATTGCCACAGTTAAAGTAGCTACCTACACTGGGATATTTAATTGTCCATGTCCTCAATGTTTGTCTATAATTTCGAGATCGGAAAGTCTAGAAAAGCACTATTGGAAACGTATTGCCTTTGTGCTGAAATTTTGATGAGCTTGAAAGAGCTATCCAACCTCTTTATGCGACCTGAATAGGAACACAGTACGGTAGGCTGAATAAACGGGAGACCTACTTTCTTCTGTTATCACGTGACTAAATCAGAAACAACGTCACGCACTTGTGCTGTTTAAAAAAAAAAACAGTGAAATGGTAGAGTTTTAATATAGTATCGTCAGTTTTATAAACCTTGTGGCACGATCACCGTATGATGTATGACGTCACTATATAGCCACATTTCATAACATTCCATGAAGCCCTATTTCTTGAGGAACCGAATGTAAACTACATAACCCTGAATGATAACATGATACCATCGAAATATCACCTACACATTTTTAGAGGTAGAGATGTAGCCATGGGCTCGTTGCAGTCGACTCCAAAGTATGGCGAGGGGCAGGGGAAGGGTGGATATTCTGCTGGAAGAAAACTTGAGACGTCAATTTGTGCAGTTTTGGACATTTTTATATTATAAATTAAGTATATATTGTCCGATCTAATGCAATATGTTATGCTAGTTACTATTTTAAAATACTTGTGAGAGATTGAAAAGAAGTAAGTGTAGACACCGCCCAACCCAAACAATCACCTCGCGCATGCGTAGAAAAGAACGTCTGACGTATTTACAGTGAAAGGAAGATGGGATACGATTTCGGTAGTGATGAAGGGTAACGTAAGTTGGTGTTACTGCTTTTTTGATATTGTACATATGTCTCAGTATTGGTTCGTACAAGAAACCTCACATTATTATTATACTCGTTACATACCAGTTTTTTAACACTTTCACAGTGTACTGTGATTGTTTAAATAGACGCGAACACATATTTACCTAAAATAATAAATGATAATGTAACATTGTCAAAAAATGAGACAGAAAAAGCATCAAATATTGTTTATTATGCGTTCAAATTAACATCGGCAAATTCTTCCTGTTTTTCTGCTGCCGCACCGGTTTCTCTTGTCTGATCGTCAAAAATAGTAACCGTAATACCGCGATATATCTCTATCACGGTGTCACGATGTGGCCATGAGAACAGCAGGACGAAAAGTGGCACGAGGGCCGGCGGAACCAACACGAAGAAGGTACTAACAAGATCCATATGAAGCCAGAATTTGCTAAACCTTCCAGTTTGAAACAAGCCTTCTTTAAATGAGGCTAACTCGTACGAATAAAGAGGGAAATATCCTATGGTGTACACAAATGCCAAGCAGATGACGAGCGCAAAATGTTTGGGTTGTTTCAAATCTCGGACGACTAGACTCTCACCAGCCGTTACTCCAAAGGTGGTGTATTGTGACCGTACCATGAAGACGTAGAAACTGGTAATGATGACAACGAGAACAAGAATAAGAAACGGCGAGATGTATTCTACGAATAGGATCTTAGCTGAGAGAGTAAATCCTTGCGCCAAATTGGAATTGTAAACACCGCAGAAAGATAGAACACCCTCTTGATCGAAGTGGAGCACGTTTGATAACACCAACTCCGGTACGCTTACCACTATCGCGAAACACCAAATCCCGGCCACGGTGATGAGCCAACGCTGATGAGTGGCGTTGAAAAAGTTGTCGGTTTTTCTGCGGTATCGGTTCAACTGCTGTATCGCTAGGCAAACTAACAAGAAAGTCGAAACATTCGTTAGAGACGTCTTCAGGAAGTGAACCATCTTGCACAAGAAACGGCCGATACTCCAGCAGGGGTTAATAGCTTCTTCAGTATATAGCAAACCGGTCATCGCCAATAGAACAATCGCCACACCGATCAGATGGTTGAGCAGCAGAAACTTATCCCCTCTCAATGCAGCATTCTTCATTATCATCGTCACTAAGAAAAAACCGGTAACGAGACCGAAAATGGTGAAGGAGATGTTAAATACAGCCAGCGTAGGGAAGGAGTTGTCATCACAATAGTTCATAAAGTGGTAGAGGTAGTCGACTAAAGAATCCGAATCGGTAGAGTTTGGCTTTGTTGTATCACCTTTCATCTTGTACAAAAAATTGTTCCAACTGAATTAAACAAGAAAAAAAAAGTGTTCCGTGGCAATACTAGTTTTATAAGGTTAAAGTCGCCAAAAGAAAGTCCGTAACGGTTGAAACTATAGCCAGCCTTCAGATGACCTGCAAGAATGGAACAAAATATTCCAAGCTAAAAACGTACGAAGCCTCTATCCAGAAATTACAATATTGCTTGATGTAATGACAGCAGACGAATGCTGCAAACAAATCCTCAAAGAAGCACACACTTCTAGTGAGAATATGTGACCCCAACACCTCGTCGGAATAGGTGAATAAATATTTTCTAAGCTGTGCCAAATCAAAGTTGATCATAGAGCAATATGTGCCATTCATACGCCTGCACGTGACAGTCTCAGTTGTCGATCCCCAGCAATCCAGGTCTCTCTTGGTGTTTTTTTTAACAAGGTCGATCGGTCAATGCCAATAGTGTCTAAATATGATGACTTTTCCATTTTTTTCATTTATTGGCGGGAATCCAGAATGCCAAAAAAAAAACAAACAATATCGTATGGTTTCCATGCAACCCGTTTTTGTGAGCATTCCCAGGGAGGTAGCATTTGTTAAACAACTTAAGTATTTTTAGGTTCAGTTCGCTGGTATCCTATAGTAACAGAAGTTTCTGAACAACCAAAACAAGTGCCATTCAGTCCGGGTTTCCAACGGATTAGAAGGGGGTGGGCTGAGGGGGATTCTAAACTTTTCCAACTGATGTTAGTATCGGGGGCATATATAGAAAGGCGTCCCCGGGCCCGGAAGAGTGGGCGAATGCTACCCCGAATGAATTTAACAAAACACTAGAACCCGAATGAACATTATATATCCTTTATCCTCAGATTGATAACGGAGATTAGGTCGGGTTTGGGGAAGGGGGCGGTGATGAGACTTGTTCCCCTACCAATCCTGACTTTGCGTATATAGATCACTGATCTAAAATGGAATTGCATTGTTACAATATGAATGTTGGAAGAACGTTAAGTGCCAATTAAGACTGAATGTGGCCTTTAGGTATTGATCGATTATGCTATTATCACAATCATATGCCATTTCCATCACTAACGAAAAAGTTCCATATCAAGGAAAACGTGTAAGGAATACATTGGGTGCTTCTTAAAAGAGTGACAGAGTTTATATTGACTCCAAAGCTATCTTATTTCATTATGCAATTTGTCTATAGTTATATCCGTAGACTATGAAAGCGGCTGATTCGACGATCTGTTAAACTTAGTTGATCAGTCACAATATATAACGACCTTTGCATCAGTATCATACGCGACTCTTACACTGAAATATTAAGTAAAAATATGCAGTGTGCCTCCCCCCCCCCACCCACACACACACACACGTACTTTGCTTATCTATCTGTTGCACATCTGTCTTAATACTTTGGCAGGTTTGGTTTTTATTCACAGCTCCATGCTCAGCTGTAGCATTACATACACCCCTAATATGATGCCTAATGTAAGCAGACTTACATGAAATGTCCTCATTATTGTGTGTCTCTCTATATATTATCAAATGTAGTTTATACCAAACTGTCCTGTAATGATACTGGTATCATTTACATGTGCTTTGTAACTGCATAAGTGCACCTGACCTTTAGTTCCCCTTGAACTAGGACATCAAATATCGGTCGCAGTATTATACTCGTTGCAATCCAACAAACTACACAAGGCAACTTTTCATGGAGCTTTCTTTTGGATTTTCTACTCGAACAGCAACAGCTGAAAGTGTCAAATTCTTCATCATGTAATACTGTCGTGGATTGAAGGGACGGGGTTGTGTGCTGTTTGTGGTGTAACCCCTCCCCCACCCCCCCCCCGTTTTCAGCCTCACGCACAACTGTCAAGGTATAGTTACCTTATTTATTTCATTTTTATTTCATTTATTTATTTGTGTTTTATATAAGTATGACATATGACATAGAAGGAGACAAGAAACAAAACTTGTGAAAGGAAGTTTAGGCTACTAAAAAGAACTTTACAAAAAGAGAACCCCAAAAACAAAACAAAAAACAAACAGAACCACCCCTTCCTCTCCCTTCCCTCACCCCATTTTTCCCTCTCAGTTTCATTTCGCAGTTCTAGTACATGTTGATGAAGTGCTTTTGTAAGCTTTTTCTAAAATCAACTAATGAAGGCATCGCCTTCAAAGTGAAAGGTAGAGGATTCCAAAGTGCGATGGCCCGATGATGTAAACTGTTTTTAAAGAAATTGTTCTAAACATTTATAATGTTGTGACATTTATAATCTAAATGTTACTCGGAATGCACCATTAGACGAATTAAGTTTTGTAAGCTGATAACCCCCAGGGCCTCCCCTCACCAAACAGGAATTCGGATTCAACGATTCCATCACCACCCCTCCCCCCTCCCACCTCCTTCATGAAATCTTTAAATACTTCAATATGATCATGTACTATAGTATGGAATACAACATGCATGGTTCTACGAGGGAGCAGTCAGCGAGCTGCTTCGATATAACAAAACAAAGTGCAATTGACTGCTAGCTATTTTTAATAAAACTTGATATGTTGTGTTATCAGACCCTCAATGCACTTTTGAATTTGGTATTTTTAAATTAAATTGTCCTGAGGGAAGTATATTGGAGTGTATAGTGAACCCCTCTTCAGGCAATATTTATAATAACACTGTACAGTAATCGGATATTATATCAAAGGCGCTTACAAGGTCATACCGGAATTGCCTCCTCCGTCACAAAAAAAAGAAAAGAAATAATAATCTTAAAAACTAACAACATGAGCAAAAAATCTCAGTTGCTATAAGTTTTTAATCCTGTTTATATACATGGACGTCCTACCCATTCCAAAAGACTGCCTCTCATTATTATGAAGGGGTTACATAATAGTCAAATGCCACCGTCTCTGTACCGGGAAAAATGCTGTGAAGGAAGTTAAACGGGTACTACCGAAGTAATAATATGTCCGTTACCCTCAGGTGCGGATCAATTATTTAAAAAATTAAGAGATGTTAAGGA
Source organism: Apostichopus japonicus (assembly GCF_037975245.1). Classification (NCBI taxonomy): domain Eukaryota; kingdom Metazoa; phylum Echinodermata; class Holothuroidea; order Aspidochirotida; family Stichopodidae; genus Apostichopus; species Apostichopus japonicus. The sequence continues at coordinate 7,963,895 of NC_092577.1, forward strand.
TGTACGGGCGTCTGTTGGATACTCCCCCCTCCTCCCTCCCAGACAGATACTCCCCCCTCCTCCCTCCCAGACAAGAAGTAGAATTTAAGACGTTGAATAGTGCATTCTGAGGCATATTTAGGCTATAAATTAGGTTGATATAAGGAAGGGAAGGGAAGGGAAGGGAAGGGAAGGAAGGGAAGGGAAGGGAAGGGAAGGGAAGGGAAGGGAAGGGAAGGGAAGGGAAGGGAAGGGAAGGGAAGGGAAGGGAAGGGAAGGGAAGGGAAGGGAAGGGAAGGGAAGGGAAGGGAAGGGAAGGGAAGGGAAGGGAAGGGAAGGGAAGGGAAGGGAAGGGAAGGGAAGGGAAGGGAAGGGAAGGAAGGGAAGGGAAGGGAAGGGAAGGGAAGGGAAGGGAAGGGAAGGGAAGGGAAGGGAAGGGAAGGGAAGGGAAGGGAAGGGAAGTGAAGGGAAGGGAAGGGAAGGGAAGGGAAGGGAAGGGAAGGGAAGGGAAGGGAAGGGAAGGGAAGGGAAGGGAAGGGAAGGGAAGGGAAGGGAAGGGAAGGGAAGGGAAGGGAAGGGAAGGGAAGGGAAGGGAAGGGAAGGGAAGGGAAGGGAAGGGAAGGGAAGGGAAGGGAAGGGAAGGGAAGGGAAGGGAAGGGAAGGGAAGGGAAGGGAAGGGAAGGGAAGGGAAGGGAAGGGAAGGGAAGGGAGGGGAGGGGAGGGGAGGGGAGGGGAGGGGAGGGGAGAGGGGAGAGGGGAGAGGGAGGGGAGGGGAGGGGAGGGGAGGGGAGGGGAGGGGGGGAGAGGGGAGAGGGGAGAGGGGGGAGGGAGGGGAGAGGGGAGAGGGGAGAGGGGAGAGGGGAGAGGGGAGAGGGGAGAGGGGAGAGGGGAGAGGGGAGAGGGGAGAGGGGAGAGGGGAGAGGGGAGAGGGGAGAGGGGAGAGGGGAGAGGGGAGAGGGGAGAGGGGAGAGGGGAGAGGGGAGAGGGGAGAGGGGAGAGGGGAGAGGGGAGAGGGGAGAGGGGAGAGGGGAGAGGGGAGAGGGGGAGAGGGGAGAGGAGAGGAGAGGAGAGGAGAGGAGAGGAGACGAGACGAGACGAGACGAGACGAGACGAGACGAGACGAGACGAGACGAGACGAGACGAGACGAGACGAGACGAGACGAAACGAAACGAAACGAAACGAAAAGAAATGAGACGAAACGAAGGAAAACGAAGGTAAACGAAGGTAAACGAAGGAAAACGAAGGAAAACGAAAGAAAGAAAGAAAGAAAAGAAAATAAAAGAAGAAAAGGAAGAAATTAAGAAAGAAAGAAAGGAAGAACATCAACCAGCCAACAACACAAATCAAAAAACACAATTGCCCTTTTGTGTAGTATTAATTTTTTATCTTTTATTTCTACTGTGTAATTTCCGATCGAATAATTGCACGTTTGTCGTACAGTCGTACACGGTTGTTTTAAAGATCCCCGGAGCACTTCTACTTGCAATGATATACCTGTATATTTCGCAAAATGTTGTAGCAACGATATTAACTTTCACCTGAGACAAGTGATTGATTTCATCTTTTCATAACAAAATTGTATCTTTAAAAATCTAGAACACACTGTAGGAACGAAATATCGTATATCACGTCATTTTTATATCTATCTATATTTTAATGGAACCAACGCCCTTAGATATGTATTTCATTATTTTCTTTATCCACGCGATTTTTGTAGGCAGTGATATGTTTTACCTTCCGTTTACACTAGTTTCTCTATGCGATTTCAATACCTGTAAAATAAAGGAAAAATCGACAGTCTTAGAGGTGATGACTTGTCGCAGAGGTGGATTTCGGGACACTTTTTTGGCGCTTTCATTTGGCAACGGGCTGTACAAATATTTCCTAACGGTAAGTAAATATTGAATACGAATGTGTTACTTTATTTTACGAAAATTTGTTTAAATTGAAATTATTGTAATCTTTTAAAATTAAATTCGGTTATTTTCCAGTATAGCAATACATTCCAAATGTCTTTTCAAAGACTAGCATCGTTCAG